>NC_091391.1:3564936-3844613 GCF_038502225.1 Cherax quadricarinatus
TGCTTGACCACTTGGACATTAACAAGCTACTTGACCACTTGGACATTAATAAGGTGCTTGACCACTTGGACATTAACAAGGTACTTGACCACTTGGACATTAATAAGGTGCTTGACCACTTGGACATTAACAAGGTACTTGACCACTTGGACATTAATAAGGTGCTTGACCACTTGGTCATTAACAAGGTGCTTGACCACTTGGACATTAATAAGGTGCTTGACCACTTGGACATTAACAAGGTACTTGACCACTTGGACATTAATAAGGTGCTTGACCACTTGGACATTAACAAGGTACTTGACCACTTGGACATTAATAAGGTGCTTGACCACTTGGACATTAACAAGGTACTTGACCACTTGGTCATTAACAAGGTGCTTGACCACTTGGACATTAACAAGGTACTTGACCACTTGGATATTAACAAGGTACTTGACCACTTGGACATTAACAAGGTACTTGACCACTTGGACATTAACAAGGTACTTGACCACTTGGACATTAACAAGGTACTTGACCACTTGGACATTAACAAGGTACTTGACCACTTGGACATTAACAAGGTACTTGACCACTTGGACATTAACAAGGTACTTGACCAATTGGACATTAACAAGGTACTTGACCAATTGGACATTAACAAGGTACTTGACCAATTGGACATTAACAAGGTACTTGACCACTTGGACATTAACAAGCCACTTGACCAATTGGACATTAACAAGGTACTTTACCACTTGGACATTAACAAGCTACTTGACCACTTGGACATTAACAAGGTACTTGACCAATTGGACATTAACAAGCCATTTGACCAATTGGTCATTAACAAGGTACTTGACCACTTGGACATTAACAAGGTACTTGACCACTTGGACATTAACAAGGTACTTGACCACTTGGACATTAACAAGGTACTTGACCACTTGGACATTAACAAGGTGCTTGACCACTTGGACATTAACAAGGTGCTTGACCACTTGGACATTAACAAGGTACTTGACCACTTGGACATTAACAAGCTACTTGACCACTTGGACATTAACAAGGTACTTGACCAATTGGACATTAACAAGCTACTTGACCACTTGGACATTAACAAGCCACTTGACCACTTGGACATTAACAAGCCACTTGACCACTTGGACATTAACAAGCCACTTGACCACTTGGACATTAACAAGCCACTTGACCAATTGGACATTAACAAGGTACTTGAGCACTTGGACATTAACAAGGTACATGACCACTTGGACATTAACAAGGTACTTGACCACTTGGACATTAACAAGGTACTTGACCACTTGGACATTAACAAGCCACTTGACCACTTGGACATTAACAAGGTACTTGACCACTTGGACATTAACAAGGTGCTTGACCACTTGGACATTAACAAGGTACTTGACCACTTGGACATTAACAAGGTACTTGACCACTTGGACATTAACAAGGTACTTGACCACTTGGACATTAACAAGGTACTTGACCACTTGGACATTAACAAGGTACTTGACCACTTGGACATTAACAAGGTACTTGACCACTTGGACATTAACAAGGTACTTGACCACTTGGACATTAACAAGGTACTTGACCACTTGGACATTAACAAAGTGCTTGACCACTTGGACATTAACAAGGTACTTGACCACTTGGACATTAACAAGGTACTTGACCACTTGGACATTAACAAGGCACTTGACCACTTGGACATTAACAAGGTACTTGACCACTTGGACATTAACAAGGTACTTGACCACTTGGACATTAACAAGGCACTTGACCACTTGGACATTAACAAGGTACTTGACCACTTGGACATTAACAAGGCACTTGACCACTTGGACATTAACAAGGTACTTGACCACTTGGACATTAACAAGGTACTTGACCAATTGGACATTAACAAGGTTAATCAGACCCTGATCTGTGAGGTCTGGTCATGGACCGGGCCGCGGGGGCGTTCACCTCCGAAACTCTCTCCAGGTAACTAATGGCATGTGACTCACGAAATCGTAATGACACGATTGCAAACAAACCATACCCCGGCCGGGATTGAACCCGCAGTCAGAGAGTCTCAAAACTCCAGCCCGTCGCTAGCTGGTCTAGTGGCTAACGCGACGGGCTGGAGTTTTGAGACGCTCTGACTGCGGGTTCAATCCCGGCCGGGGTATGGTTTACTAATGGCATGTGCTGGTGCCCCACTGGTCGGTTTTGGTTTCCCTGGGATTATTTGTTGTTCCTTCTCACTTTCAAATTTCCATGATACACCAGCTTCCGAAGGTGTCACTGACTGGAGTTCACCCCGACAGTAGACCTGAGATAACGGAGCTATTTCTTGGGTAGCTTTAGGTAGAGGTCGTTTTAAACATTAAAATGGTATAAAATACCGACAGGTTGTTAGGTAAGACACATATGCAACAGTTAGGTATCTTTATTTTCGAAATAAAGATACCTAACTGTTGCATATGTGTCTTACCTAACAAACAGAGGTCGTTTTGATAAGGACCTGTCTTGCATAGGCCACATTTTCTTCCTTCAGTCTGTTCACTTCTTCGTGTAGTCTGTTTATCTATCTTTCCCACTGCACTTTATTCAGGAACCTTCTCAATCGTTCATGGTCTCCTGTTGTCCTACCATTCTTTCTCTCTATTCCCACCTATATCAGACATTCGATACTCAACACAGCTTGGTGACTGGCTCCTAGTTTCTCTCAGTATTAACCCTTTACCAGGCCTGGAGATGGGTAATTACCCTTTTCCACTCTTGGTAAAGGGGTAATTACTCTTTTCCACTCTTGGTAAAGGGGTAATTACCCTTTACCAGGCCTGATAAAGGGTTAAGTTCTCCTGTGTCTGAGTTGTCTAACATGAAGACCTGAGTCAGTCTTGCTGGTAAGTCTTGTACACGAGTCCCTGTTATCGTCTCTAGTTTTACAACTCATTTTCCACGAGTTCTAACCCTCACCCGTACTATGGTTTATGTTTTCCCGTTGAGTTAGGAAATTCTAGATTTTATTTTGCATAAATGTTGCTCTCGGTGTTCCTAGTCCATCTTTACGAATCCAAATTATTCCCCGTTATTCTCCATTTGGTAAAAATTCCTTATAATCACTTGTTGTGTTCTGGTCCTTTTTGCTTTCTTTGATACTAATTTATTGTCGCTTTATTATTCTTGTCCATCTACCTTGGTGTCCTGTTATTCGGTGGTGGGTTGTATACTACCACTACTATTGTTTTGCATCATCCAGTTACAACAGTTCCTATGACGTTAGTTACGTAACTCACTCAAGTTTACGTTTTTCAGTTTTTCAAAACTCCAATGGTGCCTAATCATGAGTGCCAGTGCCTCTTCTCCAATCTTTAGTCACAATATATCCCTCAGAAATATTTCATTGCGTTACTATTCCTTTGTGTTTTGTTTCTATGAGAGCTATGATATCTGACATATCCTCTCATAACCTTTCCTTCAGTTCCCCATATCTGTAATTCCTTCTGTATTTGCATATTACAGTATAAACTATCTCAAATTTATATTATATTTTCAGTTTGTGGTGTCTAGGTCTCCAGGTGTTGCTGGAAGAGGCTGTGGTAGAGTGAAGAAGTTGAGGAGAGAAGATGATTGTGAAAATAGAAGTGAGAATGGGAGATGGGCAGTAAGTGAAGAGGGAAATAGAGGTTGTGAGAGGGAAGGAAACAGAGAAACAGAGGAACCTTGGAGAAACGGGTTTAAGGGAAGTACAGTCAGGAGATGAACAATACATAAAGGCGAGGAAGAGGAGACTGTGAAAGGGAAAGACACAGGAAGAGAGAAGTCTTGGAGAAGCGAGGTTGAGGGAAGTAACTGGAGATGGGAGGAGGAAGATGTCGTTTTGATAAGGACCTGCCTCGTATGGGACAGTAGGCCTTCTGCAGTGTTCCTACATTCTTATGTTCTTAAAGAAGAAGTATGGAAGAGGAAATAAGGGGCTGCGGGTTTTTTAATGAGATGTTGGGAAACGCATAGGAGAGAGAAAAGCTTATGACATTTCAGTCTGACTTGAACCATTCCAAAGTCACACTGACAGAAGAGAGTGAGCTGGTGTATATATAGGAGGACAGAGACAGGACCAAGAGAGGAAGAACAAGTAGTGGTAGTGGTAATGCTGGTAGTGGTAGTGGTAATGCTGGTAGTGGTAGTGGTAATGCTGGTAGTGGTAGTGGTAATGCTGGTAGTGGAAACTGTAGAATTTACGTATTGTTCTCTAGGGAGGGACAGGTAATGGGATTCCGTGAGGACGGTTTCTTGACAGAATTTACGTATTGTTCTCTAGGGAGGGACAGGTAAGATGGCAGGTAAATCTTACACACTTCTACTTACATTACTACACACATTCCTATACAGCATTAGGTAACAAAATTACTAAATAAATGAATCATATCTATTCTGACAGCACCTCTTTAATTTCTCATTGGCTAAAATTAAAAAAGGAAGATATATATATTAAAATCTGTTTTTTTTGTGTGTATCTTAAGAGATCTCAAACCTGCAATATTTCCTCTGCATCCAAGAAGACCTGGTCTGAGACCCAGACCGAGGGGAAGATAATTCCCAGATCCACCAGCGGATGAGAGGGAGAGGGGAGGAGAATAAGGTTTAATCTGAGATAAAGGGTAAGAGAGAGAAAGAGAGAGAGAGAGAGCGAGAGAGAGAGAGAGAGAGAGAGAGAGAGAGAGAGAGAGAGAGAGAGAGAGAGAGAGAGAGAGAGAGAGAGAGAGAGAGAGAGAGAGAGAGAGAGAGAGAGAGAGAGAGAGAGAGAGAGAGAGAGAGAGAGAGAGAGAGAGAGAGAGAGAGAGAGAGAGAGAGAGAGAGAGAGAGAGAGACAGAGAGAGAGAGAGAGAGAGAGAGAGAGAGAGAGAGAGAGAGAGAGAGAGAGAGAGAGAGAGAGAGAGAGAGAGAGAGAGAGTAGGGGCCCAGACAAGTTGAGCCCAAGATTGTTGAGAAGATGTGCAGACCAGCTAGCAGCACCTCTAACTGCATCTTTCAGCACTGCCTAGTACAGTGCAAATGGCCCTCTCCATGGAAAGAGGCAAATGTAGTCCCTGTTCACAAAAAGAAGAGCAGAGCAGAAATCAGCAACTACAGACCAGTGTCACTCCTGTCAATCACTGGTAAGATCCTTGAGACAATAATCTCAAGACAAATGACAGATTTTTTTG
Organism: Cherax quadricarinatus; assembly: GCF_038502225.1. Lineage (NCBI taxonomy): Eukaryota > Metazoa > Arthropoda > Malacostraca > Decapoda > Parastacidae > Cherax > Cherax quadricarinatus. The sequence continues at coordinate 3,570,141 of NC_091391.1, forward strand.
ACTACCACTCACTACTTTGTGATCGTCAGTATGGCTTCAGGAAAGGTTACTCTGCTGCTGATCTGTTGTTAAACCTCTCCACTAAGTGGCACCAGTCACTGGATGAATCCAAAGTCAGCTGTGTGGTAGCACTGGACATTGCTGGCGCTTTCGACCGGGTGTGGCACCAGGGCCTGTTAGCAAAACTTCAAGCACTGGGAATTGCAGGCTCTACGCTATGTCTCCTCAGTGATTACCTTCATGGTAGATCTCTAAGTGTAGTCCTCAATGGAACGGAATCAGCAAGACATCCTATTGGGGCAAGCGTTCCACAAGGAAGTGTGCTGGGTCCACTGTTATGGAATGTCTACTTCAACGACCTTCTTCATCTCATCCCAGAATCACATGCATATGCAGACGACTGTACACTGACATTCACTTATCCAAGAGAAGAAATGCCAGCTGCTCTAAGCTACATCAATCACCAGCTGAGAGCTATATCAGCTTGGGGAAATAGATGGCAAGTAACATTTGCACCTGAGAAAACGCAAATGATGATCGTCTCTAGGCACCATGATGGTAATGCTGGTGCAGTAGTAAGGAGATGAATGGGAGGATGTTGGCACCTGGAGAAGAAGTTGATATCCTTGGGGTGAAATTTGACTCCAAACTAACCATGAAGAACCATGTTGTAAATCTTGCAAACAAGGCAGCCAGGAAGCTTACAGCACTTCGCCGTATCTCGCATCTGCTTGACAGTAGGGGTTGCAAGATACTGTACGAGGCACAAGTACGCTCACACCTTGAGTATGCTCCACTTTCTTGGTTTGCCTGTCCTCCCCCCTCTCATCTGCGACTGCTTGACAGAGTAGAGAACAGAGCAAGACGTCTCATCTCGCCTGGACCCATCCTGGATGGATCTGTCATTTCAGCAGAGCCTTCAACATAGGAGGGATGTGGGTGGCCTTACTGTTATGTACAAGGCCAATATTGTCAAAGTACCACACTTGGATCCACTTCGAGGACAGCGCGAAACAAGCTTTTATGCCACAAGACGGGCAGAAAGCAGCAACTTCTCTGGCTGTACCCTTCTCCAGAACATCACTCCATCTGAGATCATACATACCCAGGATGACTCGAGTATGGAACACATTCGTTCAGCATAATGATGTCAACGAGATAACGTCAGTTGATCAAATGAAAATGCTGGCCCACAGATGGCTCCAACTTCATCCTGTTCCCTACTTGTATGTCTCATAACAATAAAAATGCTTTCAAATGAGCTGATGTAGGTAACAGCTCTTAGCTTATCAATAAAGTTAGAAGTCCTTAACCTGTAAATAGCTTGTCAATAAAGCTAGGATCCTTAACCTTGTCAAACCATGTGTAGAGAGAGAGAGAGAGAGAGAGAGAGAGAGAGAGAGAGAGAGAGAGAGAGAGAGAGAGAGAGAGAGAGAGAGAGAGAGAGAGAGAGAGAGAGAGAGAGAGAGAGAGAGAAGAGAAGAGAGAAATAAAGAGAAAGAGAGAGAGAGAGAGAGAGAGAGAGAGAGAGAGAGAGAGAGAGAGAGAGAGAGAGAGAGAGAGAGAGAGAGAGAGAGAGAGAGAGAGAGAGAGAGAGAGAGAGAGAGAGAGAGAGAGAGAGAGAGTGAGAGAGAGAGAGAGAGAGAGAGAGAGAGAGTGAGAGAGAGAGAAAGAGAGAGAGAGAGAGAGAGAGAGAGAGAGAGAAGCGTGATAATTGCTTAACAAACCGATAAGTTGAAGATTATACACTTGTGTAATATTTGTGAATATTGCTGGAACGTTTCGCCAGTCAGTGACTTCATCAGTCCAATACAAAGAAAAACGGTAGAAAAAGAGGAGTTTGGGGTAATCAGTCCCTCATATCTTAAGTAAACTGATCACAACAATTCCAGACTGAGGGACTCATTACTTCAAACTCCTTCTATTTTTCTACCGTTTCTCTTCGTATTGGACTGATGAAGCCACTGACTGGCGAAACGTTTCCTCAAGATACCCAAATGTTGCAGAAGTGTCTCATTCATAGTATGGTTGATCACGTGGGGATGGAAGAGTAAGTTGTATATCGTATGTTGCATGTTTACGGTGGCCCGTAGCCTCGTGGTTAAAGCTCTCGCTTTACACGGCGGATGTCTGGGTTTGATTCCCAGCGAGGGTTGAAATATTGGGCGTGTTTCTTTACATCGGTTGTCTATATTCACCCATCAGTAAAATAGGTACCTGGGTGTTAGTGGACTGGTGTGGGTGGCATCCTGGGTGTTAGTGGACTGGTGTGGGTGGCATCCTGGGTGTTAATGGACTGGTGTGGGTGGCATCCTGGGTGTTAGTGGACTGGTGTGGGTGGCATCCTGGGTGTTAGTGGGCTGGTGTGGGTGGCATCCTGGGTGTTAGTGGACTGGTGTGGGTTACATCCTGGGTGTTAGTGGACTGGTGTGGGTGGCATCCTGGGTGTTAGTGGACTGGTGTGGGTGGCATCCTGGGTGTTAGTGGACTGGTGTGGGTGACATCCTGGGTGTTAGTGGACTGGTGTGGGTGGCATCCTGGGTGTTAGTGGACTGGTGTGGGTCACATCCTGGGTGTTAGTGGACTGGTGTGGGTCGCATCCTGGGTGTTAGCGGACTGGTGTGGATCGCGTCCTGGGTGTTAGTGGACTGGTGTGGGTCACATCCTGGGTGTTAGTGGACTGGTGTGGGTCACATCCTAGGTGTTAGTGGACTTGTGTGGGTGGCATCCTGGGTGTCAGTGGACTGGTGTGGGTCGCATCCTGGGTGTTAGTGGACTGGTGTGGGTCACATCCTGGGTGTTAGTGGACTGGTGTGGGTCACATCCTGGGTGTTAGTGGACTGGTGTGGATCACATCCAGGGTGTTAGTGGACTGGTGTGGGTCGCATCCTGGGTGTTAGTGGACTGGTGTGGGTCGCATCATGGGTGTTAGTGGACTGGTGTGGGTCGCATCCTGGGTGTTAGTGGACTGGAGTGGGTCACATCCTGGGTGTTAGTGGACTGGTGTGGGTCACATCCTGGGTGTTAGTGGACTTGTGTGGGTGGCATCCTGGGTGTTAGTGGACTGGTGAAGTTCAGTGGGCAGTAGAGAACCACATGAAGTTCAGTGGGCAGTAGAGAACCACATGAAGTTCAGTGGGCAGTAGAGAACCACGTGAAGTTCAGTGGGCAGTAGAGAACCACGTGAAGTTTCGATTATGGGCAGTAAGAAGAACCACATGAAGTTCGGTGGGCATTGAGAGAACCACGTGAAGTTCAGTGGGCATAGAGAACCACATGAAGTTCAGTGGGCAGTAGAGAACCACATGAAGTTCGGTGGGCGGTAGAGAACCACATGAAGTTCGGTGGGCGTGAGAACCACATGAGTTCAGTGGGCAGTGAGAGGCCACATGAGTTCGGTGGGCAGTGAGAACCACATGAAGTTCAGTGGGCAGTAGAGAACACATGAAGTCCAGTGGGCGGATGAGAACCACATGAAGTCCAGTGGGCGGTAGAGAACCACATGAAGTCCAGTGGGCGTGAGAACCACACCGAAGTCAGTGGGCAAGTGAGAACCACATGAAGTCCAGTGGGCAGTAAGAGAACCACATGAAGTCCAGTGGGCAGTAGAGGGCCACATAAGTCCAGTGGGCGGAGAACCACATGAAGTTCAGTGGGCAGTAGAGAACCACATGAAGTCCAGTGGGCAGTAGAGAACCACATGAAGTCCAGTGGGCAGTAGAGAACCACATGAAGTCCAGTGGGCAGTAGAGAACCACATGAAGTCCAGTGGGCAGTAGAGAACCACATGAAGTTCAGTGGGCAGTAGAGAACCACATGAAGTCCAGTGGGCAGTAGAGAACCACATGAAGTCCAGTGGGCAGTAGAGAACCACATGAAGTCCAGTGGGCAGTAGAGAACCACATGAAGTTCAGTGGGCAGTAGAGAACCACATGAAGTTCAGTGGGCAGTAGAGAACCACATGAAGTTCAGTGGGCAGTAGAGAACCACATGAAGTTCAGTGGGCAGTAGAGAACCACGTGAAGTTTAGTGGGCAGTAGAGAACCACATGAAGTTCAGTGGGCAGTAGAGAACCACATGAAGTTCAGTGGGCAGTAGAGAACCACATGAAGTTCAGTGGGCAGTAGAGAACCACATGAAGTTCAGTGGGCAGTAGAGAACCACATGAAGTCCAGTGGGCAGTAGAGAACCACATGAAGTTCAGTGGGCAGTAGAGAACCACATGAAGTCCAGTGGGCAGTAGAGAACCACATGAAGTCCAGTGGGCAGTAGAGAACCACATGAAGTTCAGTGGGCAGTAGAGAACCACATGAAATCCAGTGGGCAGTAGAGAACCACATGAAGTCCAGTGGGCAGTAGAGAACCACATGAAGTTCAGTGGGCAGTAGAGAACCACATGAAGTTCAGTGGGCAGTAGAGAACCACATGAAGTTCAGTGGGCAGTAGAGAACCACATGAAGTTCAGTGGGCAGTAGAGAACCACATGAAGTTCAGTGGGCAGTAGAGAACCACATGAAGTTCAGTGGGCAGTAGAGAACCACATGAAGTTCAGTGGGCAGTAGAGAACCACATGAAGTTCAGTGGGCAGTAGAGAACCACATGAAGTTCAGTGGGCAGTAGAGAACCACATGAAGTCCAGTGGGCAGTAGAGAACCACATGAAGTTCAGTGGGCAGTAGAGAACCACGTGAAGTTTAGTGGGCAGTAGAGAACCACATGAAGTTCAGTGGTAACAAGTTCCATCTTCTGAGATGTGGAAATAACGAAAATCTCAGAAGGAACACTGTATGCAAATACCATTGTTGCATACAAAAGTGTATGCAACAATGTGCAGTGGGGAGTCTACTGTATGCAACAATGTGCAGTGGGGAGTCTACTGTATGCAACAATGTGCAGTGTGGAGTCTACTGTATGCAACACTGTGCAGTGTGGAGTCTACTGTATGCAACAATGTGCAGTGGGGAGTCTACTGTATGCAACAATGTGCAGTGGGGAGTCTACTGTATGCAACAATGTGCAGTGGGGAGTCTACTGTATGCAACAATGTGCAGTGGAGAGTCTACTGTATGCAACACTGTGCAGTGGGGAGTCTACTGTATGCAACAATGTGCAGTGTGGAGTCTACTGTATGCAACAATGTGCAGTGTGGAGTCTACTGTATGCAACAATGTGCAGTGGGGAGTCTACTGTATGCAACAATGTGCAGTGGGGAGTCTACTGTATGCAACAATGTGCAGTGGGGAGTCTACTGTATGCAACAATGTGCAGTGGGGAGTCTACTGTATGCAACAATGTGCAGTGGGGAGTCTACTGTATGCAACAATGTGCAGTGTGGAGTCTACTGTATGCAACAATGTGCAGTGGGGAGTCTACTGTATGCAACAATGTGCAGTGGGAAGTCTACTGTATGCAACAATGTGCAGTGTGGAGTCTACTGTATGCAACAATGTGCGGTGGGAAGTCTACTGTATGCAAAAATGTGCAGTGTGGAGTCTACTGTATGCAACAATGTGCAGTGTGGAGTCTACTGTATGCAACAATGTGCAGTGTGGAGTCTACTGTATGCAACAATGTGCAGTGGGGAGTCTACTGTATGCAACAATGTGCAGTGTGGAGTCTACTGTATGCAACAATGTGCAGTGTGGAGTCTACTGTATGCAACAATGTGCAGTGGGGAGTCTACTGTATGCAACAATGTGCAGTGGGGAGTCTACTGTATGCAACAATGTGCAGTGGGGAGTCTACTGTATGCAACAATGTGCAGTGGGGAGTCTACTGTATGCAACAATGTGCAGTGTGGAGTCTACTGTATGCAACAATGTGCAGTGGGGAGTCTACTGTATGCAACAATGTGCAGTGGGGAGTCTACTGTATGCAACAATGTGCAGTGTGGGGTCTACTGTATGCAACAATGTGCAGTGTGGAGTCTACTGTATGCAACAATGTGCAGTGTGGAGTCTACTGTATGCAACAATGTGCAGTGTCGAGTCTACTGTATGCAACAATGTGCAGTGGGGAGTCTACTGTATGCAACAATGTGCAGTGGGAAGTCTACTGTATGCAACAATGTGCAGTGTGGAGTCTACTGTATGCAAAAATGTGCGGTGGGAAGTCTACTGTATGCAACAATGTGCAGTGTGGAGTCTACTGTATGCAACAATGTGCAGTGTGGAGTCTACTGTATGCAGCAATGTGCAGTGTGGAGTCTACTGTATGCAACAATGTGCAGTGGGGAGTCTACTGTATGCAACAATGTGCAGTGTGGAGTCTACTGTATGCAACAATGTGCAGTGTGGAGTCTACTGTATGCAACAATGTGCAGTGGGAAGTCTACTGTATGCAACAATGTGCAGTGTGAAGTCTACTGTATGCAACAATGTGCAGTGTGGAGTCTACTGTATGCAACAATGTGCAGTGTGGAGTCTACATTATGCAACAATGTGCAGTGGGGAGTCTACTGTATGCAACAATGTGCAGTGTGGAGTCTACTGTATGCAACAATGTGCAGTGTGGAGTCTACTGTACGCAACAATGTGCAGTGGGGAGTCTACTGTATGCAACAATGTGCAGTGTGGAGTCTACTGTATGCAACAATGTGCAGTGTGGAGTCTACTGTATGCAACAATGTGCAGTGGGGAGTCTACTGTATGCAACAATGTGCAGTGTGGAGTCTACTGTATGCAACAATGTGCAGTGTGGAGTCTACTGTATGCAACAATGTGCAGTGGGGAGTCTACTGTATGCAACAATGTGCAGTGGGGAGTCTACTGTATGCAACAATGTGCAGTGGGAAGTCTACTGTATGCAACAATGTGCAGTGTGGAGTCTACTGTATGCAACAATGTGCAGTGTGGAGTCTACTGTATGCAACAATGTGCAGTGTGGAGTCTACTGTATGCAACAATGTGCAGTGTGGAGTCTACTGTATGCAACAATGTGCAGTGGGGAGTCTACTGTATGCAACAATGTGCAGTGGGGAGTCTACTGTATGCAACAATGTGCGGTGGGAAGTCTACTGTATGCAACAATGTGCAGTGTGGAGTCTACTGTATGCAACAATGTGCAGTGTGGAGTCTACTGTATGCAACAATGTGCAGTGTGGAGTCTACTGTATGCAACAATGTGCAGTGGGGAGTCTACTGTATGCAACAATGTGCAGTGGGGAGTCTACTGTATGCAACAATGTGCAGTGGGAAGTCTACTGTATGCAACAATGTGCAGTGTGGAGTCTACTGTATGCAACAATGTGCAGTGTGGAGTCTACTGTATGCAACAATGTGCAGTGGGGAGTCTACTATATGCAACAATGTGCAGTGTGGAGTCTACTGTATGCAACAATGTGCAGTGTGGAGTCTACTGTATGCAACAATGTGCAGTGGGGAGTCTACTGTATGCAACAATGTGCAGTGGGGAGTCTACTGTATGCAACAATGTGCAGTGGGGAGTCTACTGTATGCAACAATGTGCAGTGGGGAGTCTACTGTATGCAACAATGTGCAGTGGGGAGTCTACTGTATGCAACAATGTGCAGTGGGGAGTCTACTGTATGCAACAATGTGCAGTGTGGAGTCTACTGTATGCAACAATGTGCAGTGTGGAGTCTACTGTATGCAGCAATGTGCAGTGTGGAGTCTACTGTATGCAACAATGTGCAGTGGGGAGTCTACTGTATGCAACAATGTGCAGTGTGGAGTCTACTGTATGCAACAATGTGCAGTGTGGAGTCTACTGTATGCAACAATGTGCAGTGTGGAGTCTACTGTATGCAACAATGTGCAGTGGGGAGTCTACTGTATGCAACAATGTGCAGTGGGGAGTCTACTGTATGCAACAATGTGCAGTGTGGAGTCTACTGTATGCAACAATGTGCAGTGTGGAGTCTACTGTATGCAACAATGTGCAGTGGGGAGTCTACTGTATGCAACAATGTGCAGTGTGGAGTCTACTGTATGCAACAATGTGCAGTGGGGAGTCTACTGTATGCAACAATGTGCAGTGTGGAGTCTACTGTATGCAACAATGTGCAGTGTGGAGTCTACTGTATGCAACAATGTGCAGTGGGGAGTCTACTGTATGCAACAATGTGCAGTGGGGAGTCTACTGTATGCAACAATGTGCAGTGGGGAGTCTACTGTATGCAACAATGTGCAGTGGGGAGTCTACTGTATGCAACAATGTGCAGTGGGGAGTCTACTGTATGCAACAATGTGCAGTGGGGAGTCTACTGTATGCAACAATGTGCAGTGGGGAGTCTACTGTATGCAACAATGTGCAGTGGGGAGTCTACTGTATGCAACAATGTGCAGTGTGGAGTCTACTGTATGCAACAATGTGCAGTGGGGAGTCTACTGTATGCAACAATGTGCAGTGTGGAGTCTACTGTATGCAACAATGTGCAGTGGGGAGTCTACTGTATGCAACAATGTGCAGTGGGGAGTCTACTGTATGCAACAATGTGCAGTGGGGAGTCTACTGTATGCAACAATGTGCAGTGTGGAGTCTACTGTATGCAACAATGTGCAGTGGGGAGTCTACTGTATGCAACAATGTGCAGTGTGGAGTCTACTGTATGCAACAATGTGCAGTGGGGAGTCTACTGTATGCAACAATGTGCAGTGGGGAGTCTACTGTATGCAACAATGTGCAGTGTGGAGTCTACTGTATGCAACAATGTGCAGTGTGGAGTCTACTGTATGCAACAATGTGCAGTGTGGAGTCTACTGTATGCAACAATGTGCAGTGGGGAGTCTACTGTATGCAACAATGTGCAGTGGGGAGTCTACTGTATGCAACAATGTGCAGTGTGGAGTCTACTGTATGCAACAATGTGCAGTGTGGAGTCTACTGTATGCAACAATGTGCAGTGGGGAGTCTACTGTATGCAACAATGTGCAGTGGGGAGTCTACTGTATGCAACAATGTGCAGTGGGAAGTCTACTGTATGCAACAATGTGCAGTGGGGAGTCTACTGTATGCAACAATGTGCAGTGGGGAGTCTACTGTATGCAACAATGTGCAGTGGGAAGTCTACTGTATGCAACAATGTGCAGTGGGGAGTCTACTGTATGCAACAATGTGCAGTGGGGAGTCTACTGTATGCAACAATGTGCAGTGGGGAGTCTACTGTATGCAACAATGTGCAGTGGGGAGTCTACTGTATGCAACAATGTGCAGTGTGGAGTCTACTGTATGCAACAATGTGCAGTGGGGAGTCTACTGTATGCAACAATGTGCAGTGGGGAGCCTACTGTATGCAACAATGTGCAGTGGGGAGTCTACTGTATGCAACAATGTGCAGTGGGGAGTCTACTGTATGTAACAATGTGCAGTGGGGAGTCTACTGTATGCAACAATGTGCAGTGGGGAGTCTACTGTATGCAACAATGTGCAGTGTGGAGTCTACTGTATGCAACAATGTGCAGTGGGGAGTCTACTGTATGCAACAATGTGCAGTGGGAAGTCTACTGTATGCAACAATGTGCAGTGTGGAGTCTACTGTATGCAACAATGTGCAGTGGGGAGTCTACTGTATGCAACAATGTGCAGTGTGGAGTCTACTGTATGCAACAATGTGCAGTGGGAAGTCTACTGTATGCAACAATGTGCAGTGGGGAGTCTACTGTATGCAACAATGTGCAGTGGGGAGTCTACTGTATGCAACAATGTGCAGTGGGGAGTCTACTGTATGCAACAATGTGCAGTGGGGAGTCTACTGTATGCAACAATGTGCAGTGTGGAGTCTACTGTATGCAACAATGTGCAGTGGGGAGTCTACTGTATGCAACAATGTGCAGTGGGGAGTCTACTGTATGCAACAATGTGCAGTGGGGAGTCTACTGTATGCAACAATGTGCAGTGGGGAGTCTACTGTATGCAACAATGTGCAGTGGGGAGTCTACTGTATGCAACAATGTGCAGTGGGGAGTCTACTGTATGCGAACTGGTTCCCTGGGAGTAAATTATGTTGATACGAGTGAAATTGACTTAGGAAGGAAACGCAAAATTCTATATGTGAGGTTGGAATGGGTGTTCTGTGGGCGGGGTTGTGAGTAAGGGCGGGTTGGGGGCGGGGTTGTGGTGAGCGCGGGGTAGGGGGTTAGAGTTGCAGCTGCGAAATCCGGCTGGTGCTCGGGGATTTACCTCGCTGCAAGGCTTGTTTGCATGGTCTTGCAATGTTCATGTGAAGCCGATGTCACCTACTTGTCACCTTCCTGTCACCTACGTGTCACCTTCCTGTCACCTACAATTCGTTAAATATTTATGTACGTCTTGTAATTTTTTTTCTTCGTTTTTGACTCAACGCGGCTTAATTTGCATCTTTGGCTCACAACTGAGATACCTGGGTTCGATCCTGGCGCGAGTGGAAACACTGGGTATGTATCATTACACCTGTTGACCTGGTCAACAGGTGTAATGATAGGTACCTGGGTGTTAGCCGACTATTGAGTGGTATCCTTGACGGTGCTAGACTAAGATAACAGCCCTTAGCTTGTAAATGAACTGTGAAAGGATAACAGCCCTTAGCTTGTAAATGAACTGTGAAAGGATAACAGCCCTTAGCTTGTAAATGAACTGTGAAAGGATAATAGCCCTTAGCTTGTAATTGAACTGTGAAAGGATAACAGCCCTTAGCTTGTAAATGAACTGTGAAAGGATAATAGCCCTTAGCTTGTAAATGAACTGTGAAAGGATAATAGCCCTTAGCTTGTAAATGAACTGTGAAAGGATAACAGCCCTTAGCTTGTAAATGAACTGTGAAAGGATAACAGCCCTTAGCTTGTAAATTCAACGGAGTATATAAACAAGTTGTGTGTGAATATTACAAAGATCAATCAACTTGTTTTTACCCCAACACAAGCAGATGTTGTGAAAAATGATGGAAGTTCTGGAGGAATTTCTGGAACTGTTGCTTGTGGTGCTGGAATGTCTGCAAACAGCTGCTGCTGCTGCTGTTTCTTGTACTGCTGTTCCTTCGAGTGGTGGTTCACTGTGCACCTTGTGTTCATACTGTGACTTGTGGTTCACTGTGCACCTCGTGTTCATACTGTGACTTGTGGTTCACTGTGCACCTCGTGTTCATGCTGTGACTTGTGGTTCACTGTGCACCTCGTGTTCATACTGTGACTGGTGGTTCACTGTGCACCTCGTGTTCATACTGTGACTTGTGGTTCACTGTGCACTTCGTGTTTATACTGTGACTTGTGGTTCACTGTGCACCTCGTGTTCATACTGTGACTTGTGGTTCACTGTGCACCTTGTGTTCATACTGTGACTTGTGGTTCACTGTGCGCCTTGTGTTCATACTGTGACTTGTGGTTCACTGTGCACCTCGTGTTCATACTGTGACTTGTGGTTCACTGTGCACCTCGTGTTCATACTGTGACTTGTGGTTCACTGTGCACCTCGTGTTCATACTGTGACTTGTGGTTCACTGTGCACCTCGTGTTCATACTGTGACTGGTGGTTCAATGTGCACCTTGTGTTCATACTGTGACTTGTGGTTCACTGTGCACCTCGTGTTCATACTGTGACTTGTGGTTCACTGTGCACCTCGTTTTCATACTGTGACTTGTGGTTCACTGTGCACCTCGTGTTCATACTGTGACTTGTGGTTCACTGTGCACCTCGTGTTCATACTGTGACTTGTGGTTCACTGTGCACCTCGTGTTCATACTGTGACTGGTGGTTCAATGTGCACCTTGTGTTCATACTGTGACTTGTGGTTCACTGTGCACCTCGTGTTCATACTGTGACTTGTGGTTCACTGTGCACCTCGTTTTCATACTGTGACTTGTGGTTCACTGTGCACCTCGTGTTCATACTGTGACTTGTGGTTCACTGTGCACCTCGTGTTCATACTGTGACTTGTGGTTCACTGTGCACCTCGTGTTCATACTGTGACTTGTGGTTCACTGTGCACCTCGTGTTCATACTGTGACTTGTGGTTCACTGTGCACCTCGTTTTCATACTGTGACTTGTGGTTCACTGTGCACCTCGTGTTCATACTGTGACTTGTGGTTCACTGTGCACCTCGTGTTCATACTGTGACTTGTGGTTCACTGTGCACCTCGTGTTCATACTGTGACTTGTGGTTCACTGTGCACCTCGTGTTCGTGCTGCTTTCGTGCAGACGTGATTTACGTGTTATGCATTTGTAAGTACATAAGAGTACTGGGGTAGAGTACTTCTCCCTGAGTACCACACATGGTACTACCACTCTTCCACTGACATACAGTGCTTGCTGACACTCAGAAGTAATTAACTGTCATTCAGATATCGTTGACAGTTGTGACGGAGTATAATGTTATCTTTCACTATCTTTGGTTCCTGGAGTGTACCTGGAGGGTATTTCGGGGGTCAACGCCCCCGCGTCCCGGTCCATGACCAGGCCCCATAACTCCTCATCTCATAGTCTCCAACCTCCTTGCTGCAACTTTTAAAACCCATGCTTCACGTGCGTAAGTGTGGCTGCCACTATACTCTGCTACATTCCCTTTTTTCGTCCTCTATATCACCTCAAGGAAAGGATCAATGAATATGTTTTGGGCTGAGTAATTCAAGAAAACATTCAGCGTAGGATGACTAAATTAATACATAGCATTAGAAATCTTCCTTATGAAGAAAGATTGAAGACTCTTAAGTTACATTCACTTGTTAGACGAAGAATGAGGGGAGACCTGATCGAAGTGTATAAGTGGAAGATAGGTATTAATAAAGGGGATATTAACAAGGTCTTGAGGATATCTCTCCAAGAGAGAACCCGCAGTAATGGATTTAAATTAGATAAGTTTAGATTTAGAAAGGACATAGGAAAGTATTGGTTTGGAAATAGGGTAGTTGATGAATGGAACAGTCTACCTAGTTGGGTTATTGAGGCTAGGACTTTGGGTAGTTTCAAATTTAGGTTGGATAAGTACATGAGTGGGATGGGTTGGATTTGAGTGGGACTTGCACATCAGAGCTTGTTTCTTGGGTGGCATTGAAAATTGGGTTGGTCAAATGTTTGTTAGTGGGATGAATTGTAAAGGACCTGCCTAGTATGGGCCAACAGGCCTGCTGCAGTGTTCCTTCTTTCTTATTTTCTTATGTATGTTCTTATGTTCTTATGTAAGGTATCCCCAGTATCCCAAAATACCCGAACTCTGTACCTCAATGATCCGAGATAGATATCCCCGTATCAACCTCAATTTGTAGCCAAAATCACGACAAAAATGGAAAACAGTATCGATACGGAGAAGTTGAAGATTAAGGCACATGTGCAACAGTTAGGTATCTTTATTGCTGAAACGTTTCGCCTACACAGTAGGCTTCTTCAGTCAAATAGAGTCAGCAGGTGTAGTAGTAGTGAAATAAAGATGATGTAATCAGTCCATCAACCTTGGAGAAAAAGTATTTGAGGTGGTCAGTCCCTCAGCCTGGAGAAGAGTTCAGCTTTATGGTCTGGAACAAGGTGGTCAGTCCCTCAACCTGGAGAAGAGTTCAGCTCCATGGTCTGGAACAAGGTGGTCAGTCCCTCAGCCTGGAGAAGAGTTCAGCTTTATGGTCTGGAACAAGGTGGTCAGTCCCTCAGCCTGGAGAAGAGTTCAGCACCATGGTCTGGAACAAGGTGGTCAGTCCCTCAGCCTGGAGAAGAGTTCAGCACCATGGTCTGGAACAAGGTGGTCAGTCCCTCAGCCTGGAGAAGAGTTCAGCACCATGGTCTGGAACAAGGTGGTCAGTCCCTTAGCCTGGAGAAGAGTTCAGCTCCATGGTCTGGAACAAGGTGGTCAGTCCCTTAGCCTGGAGAAGAGTTCAGATCCATGGTCTGGAACAAGGTGGTCAGTCCCTCAGCCTGGAGAAGAGTTCAGCTCCATGGTCTGGAACAAGGTGGTCAGTCCCTCAGCCTGGAGAAGAGTTCAGCACCATGGTCTGGAACAAGGTGGTCAGTCCCTCAGCCTGGAGAAGAGTTCAGCACCATGGTCTGGAACAAGGTGGTCAGTCCCTCAGCCTGGAGAAGAGTTCAGCTCCATGGTCTGGAACAAGGTGGTCAGTCCCTCAGCCTGGAGAAGAGTTCAGCTCCATGGTCTGGAACAAGGTGGTCAGTCCCTTAGCCTGGAGAAGAGTTCACCACCATGGTCTGGAACAAGGTGGTCAGTCCCTCAGCCTGGAGAAGAGTTCAGCTCCATGGTCTGGAACAAGGTGGTCAGTCCCTCAGCCTGGAGAAGAGTTCAGCTCCATGGTCTGGAACAAGGTGGTCAGTCCCTCAGCCTGGAGAAGAGTTCAGCACCATGGTCTGGAACAAGGTGGTCAGTCCCTCAGCCTGGAGAAGAGTTCAGCTCCATGGTCTGGAACAAGGTGGTCAGTCCCTCAGCCTGGAGAAGAGTTCAGATCCATGGTCTGGAACAAGGTGGTCAGTCCCTCAGCCTGGAGAAGAGTTCAGATCCATGGTCTGGAACAAGGTGGTCAGTCCCTTAGCCTGGAGAAGAGTTCAGCTCCATGGTCTGGAACAAGATGGTCAGTCCCTCAGCCTGGAGAAGAGTTCAGCTCCATGGTCTGGAACAAGATGGTCAGTCCCTCAGCCTGGAGAAGAGTTCAGCTCCATGGTCTGGAACAAGGTGGTCAGTCCCTCAGCCTGGAGAAGAGTTCAGCACCATGGTCTGGAACAAGGTGGTCAGTCCCTCAGCCTGGAGAAGAGTTCAGCACCATGGTCTGGAACAAGGTGGTCAGTCCCTCAGCCTGGAGAAGAGTTCAGCTCCATGGTCTGGAACAAGGTGGTCAGTCCCTCAGCCTGGAGAAGAGTTCAGCTCCATGGTCTGGAACAAGGTGGTCAGTCCCTCAGCCTGGAGAAGAGTTCAGCTCCATGGTCTGGAACAAGGTGGTCAGTCCCTCAGCCTGGAGAAGAGTTCAGCTCCATGGTCTGGAACAAGGTGGTCAGTCCCTCAGCCTGGAGAAGAGTTCAGCTCCATGGTCTGGAACAAGGTGGTCAGTCCCTCAGCCTGGAGAAGAGTTCAGCTCCATGGTCTGGAACAAGGTGGTCAGTACCTCAGCCTGGAGAAGAGTTCAGCTCCATGGTCTGGAACAAGGTGTTCAGTCCCTCAGCCTGGAGAAGAGTTCAGCTCCATGGTCTGGAACAAGGTGGTCAGTCCCTCAGCCTGGAGAAGAGTTCAGCTCCATGGTCTGGAACAAGGTGGTCAGTCCCTCAGCCTGGAGAAGAGTTCAGCTCCATGGTCTGGAACAAGGTGGTCAGTCCCTCAGCCTGGAGAAGAGTTCAGCTCCATGGTCTGGAACAAGGTGGTCAGTCCCTCAGCCTGGAGAAGAGTTCAGCTCCATGGTCTGGAACAAGGTGGTCAGTCCCTCAGCCTGGAGAAGAGTTCAGCTCCATGGACTGGAACAAGGTGGTCAGTCCCTCAGCCTGGAGAAGAGTTCAGCTCCATGGTCTGGAACAAGGTGGTCAGTCCCTCAGCCTGGAGAAGAGTTCATCACCATGGTCTGGAACAAGGTGGTCAGTCCCTCAGCCTGGAGAAGAGTTCAGCACCATGGTCTGGAACAAGGTGGTCAGTCCCTCAGCCTGGAGAAGAGTTCAGCACCATGGTCTGGAACAAGGTGGTCAGTCCCTCAGCCTGGAGAAGAGTTCAGCTCCATGGTCTGGAACAAGGTGGTCAGTCCCTCAGCCTGGAGAAGAGTTCAGCTCCATGGTCTGGAACAAGGTGGTCAGTCCCTCAGCCTGGAGAAGAGTTCAGCTCCATGGTCTGGAACAAGGTGGTCAGTCCCTCAGCCTGGAGAAGAGTTCAGCTCCATGGTCTGGAACAAGGTGGTCAGTCCCTCAGCCTGGAGAAGAGTTCAGCTCCATGGTCTGGAACGATATGAAGCTGAAACATGAGAACGAAGTCTTAAAAACTATCGAAGGTGAAATGGAAGATCTGGAAACGTTGTAGGGGACGGGATCCACTAGTGGAAGTAAGAAGTCAGCACCATCTGGAATCCAACTCTTCTCACTCATAAATCAATGACATAAAAATCAATAATGATGACTCGACTCAAGAAATCGTAATGACAGGATTGCAAATAAACCATACCCTGGGATTGAACCCGCGGTCATAGAGTCTCAAAACTCCAGCCCGTCGCGTTAGCCACTTGCATTTGTGGTCACAGAGGTGCCTGTGCTAACCTTCCTATGGTGTAGAAATATACCTAGTTGGATGAATCTTATTGTGGCTAGCTGGTCTAGTGGCTAACGCGACGGGCTGGAGTTTTGAGACTCTATGACCGCGGGTTCAATCCCGGCCGGGGGTATGGTTGATCAATAATGATACTACATGTAAAGTAAAAGGACACAAGTGCAACTAATGTGACATTTATTGTGGCAACGTTTCGCTCTCCAGGAGCTTTATCAAACCATTACAAACAATACATGGACACAGAGGGTATATAAAGGCTCAGAGTGAGGTGCAATACTAGTGAGGTACCATTTCGATGTTCACTAGTAGTAGTAGTAGTAGTAGTAGTAGTAGTGGTATTGACAAAAGTAATACAACTACTACTACTACTACTACTACTACTACTACTACTACTACTACTACTACTACTACTACTACTACTACTACTACTACCACTAGTATTCACCTCACTCTGAGCCTTTATATACCCTCTGTGTCCATGTATTGTTTGTAATGGCTTGATAAAGCTCCTGGAGAGCGAAACGTTGCCACAATAAATGTCACATTAGTTGCACTTGTGTCCTTTTACTTTACATATTGTCGGTAATTCTAACAACTTTATTACACTGATACTACAACATTCGTCAAATGTGACACCACCTATGACTGCTGCACCTCTCCTACCTACAGTATATAAGTCACTTCTTCCCACATATGCTGTATTCTTTTCAAGATTGATGGACTGACCACATCGACTCAAGGCTGAGGGACTGATTACCTCAAATCTCCTTCTGTTCTTCACCATTCTCCTTTGTATGGACTGATGAAGCCACTGTGTGGCGATACGTTTCCTCAATAAAGATACCCAAGTGTTGCACATGTGTCTAATTTATCAACTTATCGGTTCCCTGAACCATTCATCTACACAACAAATTATAAGGAGTCATCTACGTACCCCTTTCCTGTTAGGTAAGACACATATGCAACAGTTAGGTATCTTTATTATGAAACGTTTCGCCTACACAGTAGGCTTCTTCAGTCAAGTACAGAAAAGTTGATAGAAGCAGAAGATACTTGAAGACGATGTAATCAGTCCATCACCCTTAAAGTTTTGAGGTGGTCAGTCCCTCAGTCTGGAGAAGAGCATTGTTCCGTTGTCTGGAACAATATGGAGATGAAGTGACAGGATGGAGCTTTTTTATAGCGCCAACAGGTGAGACGTAGGTCACTAGGAGAGGTAAGAACTCAGATGTTGAGAGGTCAGGTCCCTCTCAAATCCAGCCGCTCTCACCAGTGGAAGTTGTCGAAGTTGATTACAGGTCTGTACCAAGATACACAAGGGTACCCCTTTCCTGCAAATTTTCTTGCGTACCGTTAAGGTAAGTGTACCGCCCGAAATGCTCGTGCATGCCAGCGATTCTTCTTTGTATAAACCCTGGTAATAGATACCGACAAACTGGTCTAAAAAGACACGTAAGCAAACATTACAACATACCATAGCACGGGCGGAGATAGAACCCGCGATCAGAGTCTCAAAACTCCAGACTGTTTTGGTCCTGGAACCTTGAACACCTCTAACAGAAGTGATCAATATGTCCTAATTAATATGTCATATTGTTTGCTTACGTGTTTTTCTTAAACCAACTTGTCGGTATTTATTGCCAAGGTTTATACCATCCAGACTTTTATGCACAGGTTCCCTGACTAGCGGAATGCAAACACTTAAGAGGGTGCTTTCACCAACTGTGCATTGGACACATCTCCAGAGAATCTCCTGAGTCGTTCTGGCACTCGGGCTGCGGCCTAAATGCCAAGAATGGCTCAACTGGAGTTGAAATAGTCACCGCGTCCTTGTCATAGTGCCATAAACGGTACTCCATTTGATACGAAGACGACTCACCGCGCCCCTACCACAGGGCTGTAAGTAGTACACCACCTGACATTAATGTTCAGCGTGGGAATGGTCAAGGCAACTGCATGACCCACTCTTACCACGAGGTCCTAGAGTCCAGATCAAGTGAGCAGGTCAGTGCAGCTGCGGCCGCGGACCACTGCTACAACCCTGCCTGCAGCTTACATGCTGCGACCACGGACACAACCCTGCCTGCAGGTTACATGCTGCGACCACGGACCACTGCTACAACCCTGCCTGCAGCTTACATGTTGTAAAGTAAAAGGACACAAGTGCAACTAATGTGACATTTATTGTAGCAACGTTTCGCTCTCCAGGAGCTTTATCAAGCCATGGCTTGATAAAGCTCCTGGAGAGCGAAACGTTGCTACAATAAATGTCACATTAGTTGCACTTGTGTCCTTTTACTTTACATATTGTCGGTAATTCTACCAACTTTATTACAGCTTACATGTTGCAACCACGGACACAACCCTGCCTGCAGGTTACATGCTGCGACCACGGACCACTGCTACAACCCTGCCTGCAGCTTACATGCTGTTAGGTAAGACACATATGCAACAGTTAGGTATCTTTATTTCGACAACCTCTACTAGTGAGAACGGCTGGATTTGAGAGGGACCTGACCTCCCAACATCTGCGTTCTTACTTCTACTAGTGACCTACGTCTCACCTCTTGACGCTATATAAGGCTCCATCCTGTCACTTCAACTCCATATTGTTTCAGACTATGGAACAATACTCTTCTCCAGACTGAGGAACTGACCACCTCAAAACTCTAAGGGTGATGGACTGATTACATCGTCTTCAAGTCTCTTCTGCTTCTATCAACTCTTCTGTACTCGACTGAAGAAGCCTACTGTGTAGGCGAAACGTTTCGAAATAAAGATACCTAACTGTTGCATATGTGTCTTACCTAACAACCTGTCGGTATTTTATACCATTTTAAAGCTTACATGCTGCGACCACGGACCACTGCTACAACCCTGCCTGCAGCTTACATGCTGCACTACTGTCAGTCCCTCAACCTCGGTGTGAGGTAGTCAGTCCCTCACCCTCGGTGTAAGGTAGTCAGTCCCTCACCCTCGGTGTGAGGTAGTCAGTCCCTCATCCTCGGTGTGAGGTAGTCAGTCCCTCACCCTCGGTATTTTATACCATTTTAATGTTCTTGAGTGGGTGTGGGTGGGTGTGAGTTGGATCTGACTAGCTTGTGCTGCTAGGTCAGTTGCCGTGCTCCTTCCTTAAGTGAATGTGACCTGACCTGACTAGGTTGGTGCATTGGCTTAAGCCGTTTGGAGACTTGGACCTGCCTCGCATGGGCCAGTAGGCCTGCTGCAGTGTTCCTTCTTTATGTTCTTATGTTCTTAAGACATGTGCAACAGTCGAGTGTTCAGTGGTCAGTCGTCACGTGAGGTCACAGACCCTGAGCTGCTTTGGGGATTAGCGTGGACGGTTACAAAGCATGGCTTGCTTCTGCAGTGTTTTAAAAACTGAGTTTGGAGAGTTGAAGGAGGAGGTCTTGCTTCTCCAGGAGGAGATTAGGAGGCTGAAGGTCCACCTCAATGGGCCTGGGAGAGAGTGTGAGGTGGTTGGAGATGTGGGGAATGAGGCTTCTAGCAGTGAGGTGCAGTCTGTCTCTCACTGTGAGGAGGCTGTAGGTGGGGAGGTAGCAACGGGTACCAGCAGTGAGGTGCAGCCCAGCACCTGCTACAAGTGGCGAGTTGTTCACAGTAATGGGAGGCGCATCAGAGTAAGGAAAGTTAAGAGTGAAGATCTGAAGGTAGGAAATCGCTTCTCTGTTCTCCAGGATGAATGTACTTCAGTGGCCAGTGAAGGTAAGGGTACTACTGCCCCTGCTAATGAAGGTAAGCGCATTCTTGTGGTTGGTGACTCTCAGGTAAGATATGTTGACCGTGCTTTTTGTAATAGGAATAAGAAGATGAGAGATAGTGTGCTTCCCTGGAGCTGGTGTTGGGGACATTGTCAACAGACTGGATAATATCATGTCAGGTAATGGGAACAAGCCCATTATCTGTCTCAGTGCTGGTGGAAATGATATTGGGAAGGGTAGGAGAGAAGAGCTGCTAGATAAGTACAGGTCAGCTATAGATTTCATTAAGTCTAAGGGAGGGATCCCAATCATATGTAGCATCTTGCCTAGAAGGGGAGTAGGAAATGAATGGTTGTCTAGGGCAATTGGTGTAAATTGCTGGCTAGACAGATACTGCAAGGAACTTGCAATCCCATTCATTGACAACTGGAACAACTTTTATGGCAAACATGATATGTATGCAAGGGATGGGGTTCATCTCTCTGGGGCAGGGGTGGTAGCACTTGCAGACTCGATTGAGAAGGCCATTGGTGAAATGCCTATGATTTTAAACTGATGGAAGATAGAGGTATGGGTGTGTGTGGGAAACAAGCAGGTTGCAACACTAGGGTTGGAAACAGTAAATGTATAAAAGGCATTCAGCATGAAGTTATAAATAAAGACAATAGAACAGGTCAGAAAACAAAGGGGGACAGCAGAGGGCAGCAAGGGACTAGCTCCCTTAAGGTTTACTATACTAATAGCAGGAGTGTTAGAAATAAGATAGATGAGCTAAGATTAATTGCAAGTGCAGGAAACATAGATATTATTGCTATAACAGAGACCTGGCTCAATCTGAAAGATAGAGAGATGCCATCTGAATGTCACATACAAGGCTATAAATTATTCCACACTGACAGGGTCAACAGGAAAGGTGGTGGAGTAGCGATGTATGTCAGAGACAATTTAAATTGTTGTGTTAGACAAGATATTAAATTAGAAGCGTCAGCCACTGAATCTGTTTGGTTACAGCTTCTCGAGGGCCGAGAAAAACTAATTTTGGGTGTGATTTACAGGGCCCCAAATCTTGATAGGGAGTGCAGTAAACTTCTATGGGACGAAATTCGTAAGGCATCTACATACGAAAATGTTGTGCTAATGGGAGATTTCAACTATAGACAGATTGACTGGAGCAATTTGACAGGAAATTTAGAGTCGGGTGACTTTCTTGATACGATCCAGGATTGTTTTTTAAAACAGTTTGTGACAGAGCCAACTAGGGGAAATAACCTCCTTGACTTGGTTCTTGCCAGTAGGGAAACACTAATTAATAATCTTGAGGTTAATGATGAGCTTGGGGAGAGTGATCACAAATCACTCAGTTTTAACATATCATGGAATTCCCCTAATAATGGCAATCAAGTCTCCGTCCCTGACTTTCGCTTGGCTGATTTCATAGGACTGAAAAATTACTTAGGTGGGCTGAACTGGAATGACCTGACTAGGGGTCAGGTAGGTGGTGATGGTTGCCGATATGATGCTTTCCAGGGCATAGTTCTAGCTGCTCAGTCAAATTATGTTCCAAATAGGGAAATCAGATCAAACAAAAATGATCCTAAATGGATGAACAATAGATTAAAATATCTGATTGGTCAAAAGAGAGGCATATATAGGCAAATCAAAAGAGGAGAGGGGCAATTAAGAAATCGATATATTCAGTTAAAGAGAGAAATAAAAAAGGGAATTAGAAAAGCAAAAAGAGATTATGAGGTTAAAGTTGCAAGAGAATCGAAGACTAACCCAAAAGGATTCTTTCAGGTATACAGAAGTAAGATCAGGGACAAGATAGGCCCACTCAAAAGTTCCTCGGGTCAGCTCACTGACAGTGATAAGGAAATGTGTAGAATTTTTAACACATACTTCCTCTCAGTTTTTACACAGGAGGATACCAGTGATATTCCAGTAATGATAAATTATGTAGAACAGGACGATAATAAACTGTGCACTATTAGGGTCACAAGTGACATGGTCCTTAGGCAAATAGATAAATTAAAACCTAACAAATCCCCAGGCCCTGATGAACTGTATGCAAGGGTTCTAAAGGAATGTAAAGAGGAGCTTAGCACACCTTTGGCTAATCTTTTCAACATATCACTACAAACTGGCATGGTGCCAGATAAGTGGAAAATGGCAAATGTGATACCTATTTTCAAAACAGGTGACAGGTCCTTAGCTTCGAACTATAGACCAATAAGCCTAACCTCCATAGTGGGAAAATTTATGGAATCAATAATTGCCGAGGCAGTTCGTAGCCACCTTGAAAAGCATAAATTAATCAACGAATCTCAGCATGGTTTTACAAAGGGACGTTCCTGCCTTACGAATTTATTAACTTTTTTCACTAAGGTATTTGAGGAGGTAGATCATGGTAACGAATATGATATTGTGTATATGGACTTCAGTAAGGCTTTTGACAGGGTCCCACATCAGAGACTATTGAGGAAAATTAAAGCACATGGAATAGGAGGAGAAATTTTTTCCTGGATAGAGGCATGGTTGACAAATAGGCAGCAGAGAGTTTGCATAAATGGGGAGAAATCAGAGTGGGGAAGCGTCACGAGCGGTGTTCCACAGGGGTCAGTGTTGGGCCCCCTGCTGTTCACAATCTACATAAACGACATAGATGAGGGCATAAAGAGCGACATCGGCAAGTTTGCCGATGACACCAAAATAGGCCGTCGAATTCATTCTGACGAGGACATTCGAGCACTCCAGGAAGATTTGAATAGACTGATGCAGTGGTCGGAGAAGTGGCAGATGCAGTTTAATATAGACAAATGCAAAGTTCTAAATGTTGGACAGGACAATAACCATGCCACATATAAACTAAATAATGTAGATCTTAATATTACGGATTGCGAAAAAGATTTAGGAGTTCTGGTTAGCAGTAATCTGAAACCAAGACAACAGTGCATAAGTGTTCGCAATAAAGCTAATAGAATCCTTGGCTTCATATCAAGAAGCATAAATAATAGGAGTCCTCAGGTTGTTCTTCAACTCTATACATCCTTGGTTAGGCCTCATTTAGATTATGCTGCACAGTTTTGGTCACCGTATTACAGAATGGATATAAATTCTCTGGAAAATGTACAAAGGAGGATGACAAAGATGATCCCATGTATCAGAAACCTTCCCTATGAGGATAGACTAAGGGCCCTGAAACTGCACTCTCTAGTAAGACGTAGAATTAGGGGGGATATGATTGAGGTTTATAAGTGGAAGACGTGGTGACGTGTACTTAGCTCAATGAAGACCTGTTTGTGTGCTCTTGGGTGGTGACCTGTACTTTGAGTGCTGACCTGTACTTGACTCTGTGAAGAAGTGTCTTGTTTGCTCCCGTGGACTGAACCAAGATGCCCTCCATCGAGCAACTTTACCAGCAACTTAAGGAAGAATTGAGGGCAGCGAAGATGGAGATACGGCGATTGACCGAGGAAAACAAGAGGATTCGTAGTAGTCCTCCTGTTTCGAGTCCTCAGGTCAAGAAGGGATCGTGGTCAGTGGTTGGACAGCAGGGGACGACGAAGTTGGCGATCAAGAGGACGAATGGAAAGCCAGAAACGATGAAGAAGAAAGAGACTGCTGTGGAAACTCCCGTGGAAACCTCCAACGCATTCTCGGTGCTACCCGACGAATGTGAGTCTACTACTGGGATCGTCACGACGAACGACAACAAGGAAGGTAAGAATATTGTTGTTGTTGGGGATAGCCAGGTTAGATACATGGATAGGGCATTCTGCTTGAAGGACAGGAGTAGGAGACAAAGGGTATGCTTTCCTGGGGCTGGGATGGAGGACATTGTTAGCCGGCTTGACAACATCATGAACGGTAATGGGATCAATCCTATTATTTGCCTCAGTGCTGGAGGCAATGATGTAGGCAAGCGTAGAAGTGAGGATTTAGTTAGAAAGTTCAGGACAGCTATAGACATGATTAGGAAGAAGGGGGGGCGCCCTGTTATATGTGGCATTTTGCCAAGAAGAGGTGTTGGTAATGAATGGTTGTCCAGAGCAATTGGTATTAATTGTTGGCTGGATAAACACTGTAAGGATAATGTAGTACCATTCATTGACAACTGGGACAACTTCTATGGCCGAAATGACATGTATGCCAGGGATGGGGTTCACTTATCCAGGGCAGGTGTGGGTTTTCTTGCTAACTCAGTTGAGGGGGTTGTTAGGACTTTAAACTAGGATTAGTTAGAGGTATGGGTTTTGAAATGATAAATAATGAATATGGATATATTGACTTATGCTCTGATATTAAGAATCTTAATAGTAACTGTCATGGAGTAACTCTGGGTAATGATAATTTCAGAAATTGTGTAAAAACAAAGATGAATAGGAAAAATGTGCAGAAGAAAAAACATATGATGGTATTTTATGCTAACAGTCGAAGTGCAAGAAATAAAATTAATGAACTACGTTTGGTAGCATGTGCTGGGAACTTTGATATCATTGCATTAACTGAAACGTGGTATGATTTAAAGAGTCGGGATATGACTGCTGAGTGTAATATTCAGGGATTTAAGTTATTCAATGTGGATAGATGTAATGGGAAGGGGGGAGGAGTTGCATTGTATGTTCGAGAAAATATTAATTGTTGCATAAAAAAAGGTATAAAAATAGATGGAGCAGTAACAGAATCTGTTTGGGTAGAGTTCGTGGAGGGTCAAGAAAAACTAATTCTAGGTGTAATATACCGACCTCCAGGCTTGGATCACGATAGAGGGAGACTTCTTTGGGACGAAATTGTTAGGGCTTCTGGACACAGTAACGTAGTCATAGTAGGGGATTTTAACTTTAGCCAAATTGACTGGAATTCTTTGACAGGTAATCTAGAGTCCAGTGACTTCATGGAAACAGTTCAGGACTGTTTTCTGAAACAGAGTGTAACTGAACCTACCAGGGGTAATAATTTGCTAGACCTAGTCTTGTCAAATAAGGAAACACTCGTGAATAATCTGGAGATCACTGAAGAGCTTGGCGCAAGTGATCACAAATCCATCACCTTTAGCATTAATTGGGAATGCAAGAATAATGATAATACAGTAAAAATCCCCGATTTTCGTTCTGCCGATTATAATGGACTTAGGGAACATCTGTCTAATCTTGATTGGGGTTATCTAGCTAATGATTTTATTGACGATAATCATACTTATGAATATGAAGGGATCTGCTTTTATGATTGTTTTCTAAATAATGTACACAGTGCCCAGAGTATATACATTCCCCAGAGAGAAATTAGGTCTAATAATAACGATCCCAAATGGGTTAACAGGAGGCTAAAGCATCTATTAGGGGAGAAAAGGGGAATTTATAGGCGCATCAGAAGAGGAGAGGTTAACCTTACTGACCAATATGTTCAGCTTAAAAGAGAAGTAAAAAAGGCGATTAGAAAGGCTAAACGTGACTATGAAATTAGAGTTGCTAATGAATCAAAGACTAATCCAAAGGGGTTCTTTCAAGTGTATAGGACGAAGGTGAAGGAAAAAGTAGGACCTCTGAAATCTGGGAATGGACAGCTGACGGATAATGAACTGGAAATGTGTTCCTTATTTAATGACTATTTTTTGTCAGTTTTTACACAGGAAGATGTAAATGAGATTCCAGTAATTAACAATTATTTAGTTCCTGATGAATTTAAGTTAACTAATATTACTGTCACGAGGGACATGGTTATTAAACAGATAGACAAACTGAAACAAAATAAGTCCCCGGGACCCGATGAGTTGTTTTCAAGGGTACTTAAGGAATGCAAGATGGAGCTTAGTCAGCCATTAACGAGTGTATTCAATGCGTCCATCCTTACCAGTGTTGTGCCAGAGATGTGGAAGATGGCTAATGTGGTTCCTATATTCAAATCAGGGGATAAGTCCACTCCTTCAAATTACCGTCCAATAAGCCTGACATCTATAGTGGGCAAGTTATTAGAATCAATTATAGCTGACATTATCAGAAGTCACCTTGAAGAGCATAACTTGATAAATGAATCTCAGCATGGATTCACGAGAGGTCGTTCCTGCCTGACAAACTTACTGACGTTCTTCAATAGAACATTTGAGGCAGTTGACAGTGATAAGGAATATGATATTGTTTATTTGGATTTTAGTAAAGCCTTCGACAGAGTACCTCACAAGAGACTCTTAAGAAAAGTGGCAGCTCATGGTATAGGAGGTAAAGTTCTAGCATGGATTGAGGCATGGCTTACCAATAGAAAGCAGAGAGTTACCATTAATGGAGTGAAATCTGAATGGGGATTAGTCACTAGTGGCGTTCCACAAGGATCAGTTTTAGGCCCTCTCTTGTTCATAATTTACATTAATGACCTTGATGAAGGGATTACTAGTGACATGAGTAAGTTTGCTGATGATACAAAGATAGGCCGTATAATTCACTCTGAGGAGGATATCAATGAACTCCAGGACGATTTGAACAAATTAATGTCTTGGTCTGAGAAATGGCAGATGAAGTTTAATGTGGATAAGTGTAAGGTACTTGCCCTTGGTAATGAAAATAACCCTCGAAGCTATAATCTAGGTGAAGTAGAGCTTGGTCATACAGAATGTGAAAAAGACTTGGGAGTCATGGTAAGCAGAAATCTAAAGCCAAGACAGCAGTGCCTCAGTGTGCGCAACAAGGCCAACAGATTACTTGGATTTATCTCAAGAAGTATAAGTAACAGAAGTCCAAAAGTTATTTTACAGCTCTATACATCACTAGTGAGGCCTCATTTAGATTATGCTGCTCAGTTTTGGTCCCCTTACTACAGGATGGACATAGACTCATTAGAGAACATACAGAGAAGAATGACTAAAATGATTTACTGTGTAAGGAACCTCCCGTATGAAGATAGACTTAAAGCCTTAAATCTCCACTCTCTGGAGAGGCGTAGAATGAGGGGAGATATCATTGAAGTGTATAAGTGGATGACGGGCATAAACAAGGGAGACATTAATAAAGTACTGAGGGTGTCGAACCAGGTAAGAACCAGGAATAATGGATTTAAGTTGGATAAATTTAGATTTAGAAAGGACATAGGTAAGTACTGGTTTTCTAACAGAGTTGTAGATGCGTGGAACAGTCTTCCCAGTGGGGTGATAGAGGCAAGGACCTTGGGTAGCTTTAAGAAGAGACTGGACAAATATATGAGTGGAAGGGGCTGGGTTTAATTGGTGTTGGGGGGTGCGGGAGTTGTTTCTTGAGTAGCTTTAGGTAGAGATCGTTTTGATAAGGACCTGCCTCGTATGGGCCAGTAGGCCTTCTGCAGTGTTCCTACATTCTTATGTTCTTATGTAAATAGTGTGCTGATAATATCTAGCCTAGACAGGACTCGCAGCAATGGTTTTAAGTTGGAAAAATTCAGATTCAGGAGGGATATAGGAAAGTACTGGTTTGGTAATAGAGTTGTGGATGAGTGGAACAAACTCCCAAGTACCGTTATAGAGGCCAGAACGTTGTGTAGCTTTAAAAATAGGTTGGATAAATACATGAGTAGATGTGGGTGGGTGTGAGTTAGACCTGATAGCTTGTGCTAACGGGTCGGTTGCCGTGTTCCTCCCTTGAGTCAATGTGACCTGACCTGACTAGGTTGGGTGCATTGGCTTAAGCCGGTAGGGACTTGGACCTGCCTCGCATGGGCCAGTAGGCCTTCTGCAGTGTTCCCTCGTTCTTATGTTCTTATGTTCTTATGTTCTTCTTATATTGATGAAAAGTTTCGTCTAAACAGTAGGTTTCTTCAGTCAAATACAGAGCCAGCAGGTGTAGTAGTGAAATAAAGATGATGTGATCAGTCCATTATCCTTGGAGAAAAAATATTTGAGGTGGTCAGTCCCTCAGACTGGAGAAGAGTTCAGCTCCATGTCTGGTATGAGCCAGTAGGTCTGCTGCAGTGTTCCACCTTATATTCTATCGTGTTAACAGTGTTGAAGAGTTGCTCTGGGAATACCCAAACGTCGTCTCGCCAAGAAACAACTTTTTTCCATCTTAGTAAGTAATGTTGTGGCCGGCGGGAGCATCTATAAACTATGTTAATAAGACACAATGTGCAGTTTGTGGTATTTGAACCTGACCAGCTTGTGTCAGTAGGTCTGCTGCAGTGCTCCTTCCTTCTTGAGCAGAGCTCAGTTCATAGAGATGAACGCTTCTCCAGACGAACTGACCACCTCAAATACTTTTTCTCCAAAGTTGATGGTCTGATTACATCTATTACTGCTCCCTTTGTATATGACTGAGGAAGCCCACTGTGTACGCAAAACGTTTCAATATTACTGATGTTTCGACATTACTGTTACAAACGTGTCTTAATCTTCAACTTGTTGGTATTTTACACCATTTTCAACAATTTAGATTTAGAAAGGACATAGGTAAGTACTGGTTTTCTAACAGAGTTGTAGATGCGTGGAACAGTCTTCCCAGTGGGGTGATAGAGGCTAGGACCTTGGGTAGCTTTAAGAAGAGACTGGACAAATATATGGGTGGGAGGGGCTGGGTTTGATTGGTGTTGGGGGGTGCGGGAGTTGTTTCTTGAGTAGCTTTAGATAGAGATCGTTTTGATAAGGACCTGCCTCGTATGGGCCAGTAGGCCTTCTGCAGTGTTCCTACATTCTTATGTTCTTATGTTCTTAATTCTTTTTCGTAGATGAATAGCTCAGAGAACCGACAAGTTGAGAAATTAGACACATGTTCAACAAATGCAGGAAAGGTGCAGTAGTCGTCAAATGTGATACCAATAAAGTTGGTAGAGCGAAACGTTGCCACAATAAATGTCACATTAGTTGCACTTGTGTCCTTTTACTTTACAAATGTGACACCATCTACGACTGCTGCACCTCACCTGCCTGCAGTATATAAGCCACTTCTTCGCACATATGCTGTATTCTCTCTAAGAGAGAACCCGCAGTAATGGATTTAAATTAGATAAGTTTAGATTTAGAAAGGACATAGGAAAGTATTGGTTTGGAAATAGGGTAGTAGATGAGTGGAACAGTCTACCTAGTTGGGTTATTGAGGCTAGGACTTTGGGTAGTTTCAAATTTAGGTTGGATAAATACATGAGTGGGATGGGTTGGATTTGAGTGGGACTTGCACATCAGAGCTTATTTCTTGGGTAGCATTGAAAATTGGGTTGGTCAAATGTTTGTTAGTGGGATGAATTGTAAAGGACCTGCCTAGTATGGGCCAACAGGCCTGCTGCAGTGTTCCTCCTTTCTTATGTTCTTATGTTCACATCGACTCAAGGCTGAGGGACTGATTACCTCAAACTCCTCCTGTTCTTCACCATTCTCCTTTGTATGGACTGATGAAGCCACTGTGTGATGAAACGTTTCACTAAAGATACCCAAATGTTGCACATGGACCTAATTTATCAATTCATTTTCGTATTGGACTGAGGAAGACTGTGTGGCGAAACGTTTTAAAAATAAAGACACCCCATTGTTGCACATGTGACTAATTTATTCGTACAGAAGACCACAAAACAATATTATGATCAAAGAGGACAATTTCTCAGTTCTGGGGAAGAATGGATGAGATGGAGACCAAACATAAGAACATAAGAACAAAGGAACATTGCAGCAGGCCTACTGGCCCATGCGAGGCAGGTCCAAGTCTCCTACCGGCTTAAGCCAATGCACCCAACCCAGTCAGGTCAAGTCACCTTGAACACGGCAACCGACCTGGTAGCACAAGCTATCAGGTCCAACTCACACCCACCCACATCCACTCATGTATTTATCCAACCTATTATTAAAGCTACACAACGTTCTGGCCTCTGACTGTACTTGGGAGTTTGGTATAAACCTTGGTAATAAATACCGACAAGTTGGTTTAGAAAGACACGTAAGCAAACACTATAACATATTTATTAGAAAACATTTCGGTCCTGGGACCTTGATCACTTCTAATACACAGAGGTAGAAAGACATTATATATATAGGCGGAGAGTGAGATGTGACGCACGTGACATGAGGAATGTCATAAGAACACAAGAATGGAGGAACACTGTAGAAGGCCTACTGGCCCATGCGAGGCAGGTCCTTATCAAAACAACCTCTACCTATGGAAATAAATGGTATAAAATACCGACACAATGGCAATATAAACACAAATGCAGTATAATGTGATCCTTTATTGACTACGTTTCGCCCACACAGTGGGCTTTTTCAAGTCACAAACAAAATGCTCAATCTACTTAATGACCCAGATACCTACAAACCTCTCACAACTAACCAAGTGGACAACCTTACTAAAACTTTTCTTCAAAGGACTCGCCGCATTCTGAGGAGCTCAGAACAAGGGAAGAAACTTCTGCACACCATGCCCAGCAACCCCAGACCTGCCAGAATGTACGGCCTGCCAAAGACTCACAAGCCTGGTATCCCACTGAGGCCCATATCCTCGGGAATAGGCAGTGCTCCCCACAAGCTCTCAGGAATTCTCGCCAAACACCTCTCGAAACTCTTGGGCACTATCAGTCCAGCACATCTCAAACACTCAGGTGATCTTCTCAATCGCATTCGCAACATCAACATCAGGAACAAGAAACTTTCCAGCCTTGACGTGACTTCCCTATTCACTAAAGTACCTACTAAACAAGCCATCGATCTCTTGCGCAAGAAAATTGACGATTCACTTGATCTTCCCATTCCAGCCAGCGACTTCATCGACCTGGTTGAACTATGTGTTGGCTTTACGTGTTTCTCTTTTGAAAATCACCTCTTTCAGCAGACTTTTGGACTACCCATGGGTTCGCCACTCAGTGCAGTCCTAGCGAACCTATACATGGAACATCTAGAAGCCGAACGTTTCTCCACCATTATTCCTTCGTCTGTCACCTGGCTCCGTTATGTTGACGACATTCTCCTCATAACTCCTAAACGCTTCAACGTTCAAGCTCTCCAAGACAAGCTCAACCAGGTCGAGCCTTCAATCCAGTTCACACTTGAAGAAGAGGTCGACAACACTCTTCCTTTCCTTGATGTTCTACTCTGCAAAGCTGACCACGAACTTCGTTTTAAAGTCTATCGAAAACCCACCAACCAAAACGATCTTCTCCACTTCTACTCTCACCACGACACCAAAACCAAACGTGGTGTAATTATAGGCTTCTTCCTGCGTGCACTCAGAATCTGCAGCAACGAGTTCCTTGAGGAAGAATGCACTATAATTGAACAGGTATTTTCCAAACTCCACTATCCTCGTCACTTCATCAGAGACTGCAGACGGCGAGCACTAAACATCTTCAACACACCCAGAGAAGACACTGCCGAGAAGAGATACATAGTCCTTCCCACCAACTCCATTGCCAAACATGTTTCCAACATCTTTGCCAAAACATCATTCCAAGTATCTACCTCCACAACCACGACCATCAAGGACATCACCAGTAGTAGGCAGGACAAGCCTCCATCCTCTGCAGGGGTATACATAATCCCTTGTAATGACTGCAACAAGTTATACGTGGGCGAAACATCAAGGGACCTCCAAACACGTATTTCAGAACACCAATACGCAAGCAGGTCTGACGACACAAGGAATGCCTGCGTACAACACCGTAATTCACACAACCACTTGATAAACTACAGAAACTCAAGACTTATCGCCACAGAAGACAACACCCAATACCGAAGAATCCTGGAATCATCACTTATTTCTATATCCGACAACTTCAACCAGAATAGTGGCTTCTATAACATAGCTGAACCACTTGCCAAGAAACTTCTTCATCGCTATCCCACATAAGAACACTGTAGAAGGTCTGCTCACAAACTTGTCCAGTCTCCTTTCCAAGCTACCCAAGTTTTTAGACTCTACAACCCAACTCGGTACATCATCAGATGCAGCATTCTTCACCTGACCTCAGCCGGACTATAAATACTCGCGTTCCTTCCACCCCAGGTAGTTCTGTTTGTGACTTGAAAAAGCCCACTGTGTGGGCGAAACGTAGTCAATAAAGGATCACATTATACTGCATTTGTGTTTATATTGCCAACCTCTACCTATGATGAGGACGGGTAGACGATGAAATCATGTGACTCCTGTGTTGTTGGGTTGGTGCTGCTTAAGTATCATGTATGCCAATGTTTTTGAAATTTTGTAGTTTCCAGTGTTGCGTTCTATAGTGTCGGTGACGGACTATGGAACAATACTCTTCTCCAGACTGAACATAAGAACATAAGAAAGGAGGAACACTGCAGCAGGCCTGCTGGCCCATACTAGGCAGGTCCTTTACAATTCATCCCACTAACAAACATTTGACCAACCCAATTTTCAATGCTACCCAAGAAATAAGCTCTGATGTGCAAGTCCCACTCAAATCCAACCC
This sequence comes from Cherax quadricarinatus, assembly GCF_038502225.1. Taxonomy (NCBI): domain Eukaryota; kingdom Metazoa; phylum Arthropoda; class Malacostraca; order Decapoda; family Parastacidae; genus Cherax; species Cherax quadricarinatus. Next base: position 3,602,383 of record NC_091391.1, read on the forward strand.
ATCCCACTCATGTACTTATCCAACCTAAATTTGAAACTACCCAAAGTCCTAGCCTCAATAACCCAACTAGGTAGACTGTTCCACTCATCAACTACCCTATTTCCAAACCAATACTTTCCTATGTCCTTTCTAAATCTAAACTTATCTAATTTAAATCCATTACTGCGGGTTCTCTCTTAGAGAGATATCCTCAAGACCTTGTTAATATCCCCTTTATTAATACCTATCTTCCACTTATACACTTCGATCAGGTCTCCCCTCATTCTTCGTCTAACAAGTGAATGTAACTTAAAAGTCTTCAATCTTTCTTCATAAGGAAGATTTCTAATGCTATGTATTAATTTAGTCATCCTACGCTGAATGTTTTCTAACGAATTTATGTCCATTCTGTAATATGGAGACCAGAACTGAGCTGCATAATCTAGGTGAGGCCTTACTAATGATGTATAAAGCTGCAGTATGACCTGGACTTCTGAGTGTTCGCATTGCTATTGAGTGTTCGCATCGCTATTGTGCCGTGTGGACGTGCTGCGCAGTATCTCCTGATTGAGTTGGCTTTTGCGCAGTGGTGACGTGTACTTAGCTCTGTGAAGACCTGTTTGCGCGCTCTCTACGAATTGACGCAAGATGCCCTCCATCGAGCAACTTTACCAACAGCTTAAAGAAGAATTGAGGATGGCGAAGTTGGAGATTCGGCGACTGACCAAGGAAAACAAGAAGATTCGTAGTAGTCCTCCTGTTTTGAGTCCTCAGGTCAAGAAGGGAAACTGGTCAGTGGCTAGACAGCAGGGAACGAAGTTGACGATCAAGAAGACGAATGGAAAGATAGAAACGATGAAGAAGAAAGAGACTGCCGTGGAAACTGTTGTGGAAACATCTAATACATTCTCAGTGCTACCCGACGAATGTGAGTCGACTACTGGGAACGTCACGATGAACGACACCAAGGAAGGAAAGAATATTGTTGTTGGGGATAGCCAAGTTAGGTATATGGATAGGGCGTTCTGCTTGAAGGACAGGAGTAGGAGACAGAGAGTTTGCTTTCCTGGGGCTGGGATGGAGGATATTGTTAGCCGTCTGGATGACATCATGAGAGGTAATGGGAGCAATCCTATTATCTGTCTCAGTGCTGGAGGCAACGATGTTGGCAGACGTAGGAGTGAAGACCTGATTAGCAGGTATAGGTCAGCAATAGAAATAATTAGGAGTAAGGGTGGGAACCCTGTCATATGTGGTATTTTGCCAAGGAGAGGAGTTGGAAATGAATGGTTGTCCAGGGCAATTGGTGTCAATTGCTGGCTGGACAAATACTGTAAGGAAAATGTGGTAACATTCATTGACAACTGGGACCTCTTCTATGGCAGAGATGACATGTATGCCAGGGATGGGGTTCACTTATCTAGGTGTGGGGTGGGAGCACTGGCAACTGCAGTGGAGGGAGCAGTTAGGACTTTAAACTAGGAATAGTTAGTGGTATGGGTTTTGGCAGGAAAACAGTGAAGTCCCAGTGTAGTAATATTACGAGTTCTAGTGGAACTAGTAATAAGCAGAACGAGGTAGATATTGAAAAGCCAGGGACTTTGGGTGATAAGGACAGTAATAGGTTTAGTAGAAAAGCAGAAATGAGTAGGAAGGGTAAAGAGAAAGGAGAGTCTTTCAATGTTTATTATGCTAATTGCTGTAGTGCTAGGAATAAGATGGACGACTTGAGATTAGTTGCTAGTGCAGGTAACATTGATGTATTTGCCTTAACTGAGACGTGGTTTAATTCAAAAAGTCGGGACATGCGTGCGGAATGTCATATTCAGGGTTTTAAATTGTTCCAAGTAGATAGAAGTATCGGGAAGGGGGGTGGGGTGGCATTGTATGTCCGAGATCGCTTGAACTGTTGCATAAAAACGGGTATTAAGTCTGAAGTAACACATACAGAGTCTGTTTAGATAGAATTTTCAGAGGGGCATGAAAAACTGATTTTAGGAGTGATATACCGTCCCCCAAACTTAGATAGGGACCAAGGGGGACTACTATGGGAGGAAATTGTTAAGGCCACAAGGCACGATAATGTTGTAATTCTAGGAGACTTTAACTTTAGTCATATTGATTGGAATTTCTTGACTTCTTAGAAGTAGTTCAGGATTGTTTCTTGAAGCAGTTTGTGACAGAGCCTACAAGGGGAAATAACCTGCTTGACTTAGTTATGGCAAACAATGAATTCCTTGTTAATAATTTAGAAATTTCAGAGGAACTGGGTGCTAGCGACCACAAATCAATTACATTTGGCATTGAATGGAAGTACGATAGTAGCGATAATTCAGTAACAGTCCCAGATTTTCGCTTAGCAGATTACGATGGGCTTAGAGAACACTTATCATCTGTTGACTGGGGTAACGAAGTGAGATATCAATATGACAGTTTTCTGAACTCTATACATGCTGCTCAAAGAACGTTTATCCCATATAAAGAAATTAGATCAAATAGAAATGACCCAAAATGGATAAATAATAGGCTCAAATATCTACTAGGGCATAAGAAAGGAATTTATAGGAGTATCAAAAGAGGTGAGGGTCATCTTATGAATCAGTATATTGACATTAAGAGGGACATTACAAAGGGGATAAGAAAAGCTAAAAGGGACTATGAAATTAAAGTTGCTAGGGATTCTAAAACTAACCCAAAAAGTTTTTTCCAGGTCTATAGAACAAAAGTTAGAAATAAGATAGGTCCCCTTAAAAATAGCTATGGGCACCTTACCGACAAAGAGAATGAAATGTGCTCGATTTTTAATAATTATTTTCTCTCAGTTTTTACACAGGAAGACACTAACAATATTCCAGTAATTAATTTTTATAGTGGGCTAGAAGAAGATAAATTATGTAACATCACAGTCACTAGTGAAATGGTTGTGAAGCAGATAGACAGACTGAAGCAAAATAAGTCGCCGGGTCCTGATGAGGTTTTTTCAAGGGTTCTTAAGGAATGCAAAATGGAACTCTGTGAACCATTAACTAATATTTTTAATTTATCTCTTCAAACAGGTGTAGTGTCTGATATGTGGAAGATGGCTAATGTAATTCCTATTTTTAAAACAGGGGACAAGTCGTTACCTTCAAATTACCGCCCAATAAGCCTGACCTCAATTGTAGGCAAATTACTAGAGTCAATTATAGCTGAGATTATAAGAAGCTATCTCGATAAGCATAGCTTGATTAATGATACTCAGCATGGATTCACAAGAGGCCGGTCTTGTCTAACTAATTTATTAACTTTCTTCAGTGAAGCTTTTGAGGCTGTTGACCACGATAAAGAATTTGATATTATTTACTTAGATTTTAGTAAGGCTTTTGATAGAGTTCCGCACCATAGACTGTTAAAGAAAGTGGCAGCTCATGGCATTGGGGAAAAAGTGCTCTCGTGGATCGAGTCATGGCTCACAGACAGGAAGCAGAGAGTGTCCATAAATGGGGTTAAATTCGAGTGGGGATCTGTAACAAGTGGCGTTCCACAGGGATCAGTCTTGGGCCCGTTGTTGTTTATAATATATATCAATGATCTTGATGAAGGAATTACTAGTGATATGAGCAAATTCGCCGATGACACAAAGATAGGTAGGATAATTGATTCAAACGTAGTAGTAGTAGTAGTAGTGACAAAAGTAATACAATATGTTAGAACAATTAATTCGTACATGAGTAAAAGGATATAAAAGTTATTACTTGGGTAACATAAAAATAGGTTGGACAAATATAGACTGGAAAGAGGCAGCTTGTTTCAGTGTTCACTCTCTGTAATGTGCTTTGTGTAGTATAACAGGAGAGACTATGTGATGGCAGGGTTTACTGTTTTCAGGAGGATTCTTGCTAAGACTTCAGAGATGGTGAAGCTGCCTATTTTTATGTTACCCAAGTAATAGCTTTTATATCCTTTAACTCATGTACGAATTAATTGCTTTTGTCACTACCACTACTACTACTACTACTACTACTACTACCACTAGTGAACATCGAAATGGTACCTCACTAGTATTGCACCTCACTCTGAGCCTTTATATACCCTCTGTGTCCATGTATTGTTTGTAATGGCTTGATAAAGCTCCTGGAGAGCGAAACGTTGCCACAATAAAATGTCACATTAGTTGCACTTGTGTCCTTTTACTTTACAAACTAGCCACTACCATCCACAGGATGGATATGAGGTACACAATAAACTAGCCACTACCATCCACAGGATGGATATGAGGTACACAATAAACTAGCCACTACCATCCACAGGATGGATATGAGGTACACAATAAACTAGCCACTACCATCCAAACGATGGATATGAGGTACACAATAAACTAACCACTATCATCCACAGGATGGATATGAGGTACACAATAAACTAGCCACTACCATCCACAGGATGGATATGAGGTACACAATAAACTAGCCACTACCATCCACAGGATGGATATGAGGTACACAATAAACTAGCCACTACCATCCATAGGATGGATATGAGGTACACAATAAACTAGCCACTACCATCCACAGGATAGATATGAGGTACACAATAAACTAGCCACTACCATCCACAGGATGGATATGAGGTACACAATAAACTAGCCACTACCATCCACAGGATAGATATGAGGTACACAATAAACTAGCCGCTACCATCCACAGGATTGATATGAGGTACACAATAAACTAGCCACTACCATCCACAGGATGGATATGAGGTACACAATAAACTAGCCACTACCATCCACAGGATGGATATGAGGCACACAATAAACTAGCCACTACCATCCACAGGATGGATATGAGGTACACAATAAACTAGCCACTACCATCCACAGGATGGATATGAGGTACACAATAAACTAACCACTATCATCCACAGGATGGATATGAGGTACACAATAAACTAGCCAATACCATCCACAGGATGGATATGAGGTACACAATAAACTAGCCACTACCATCCACAGGATGGATATGAGGTACACAATAAACTAGCCACTACCATCCACAGGATGGATATGAGGTACACAATAAACTAGCCACTACCATCCACAGGATGGATATGAGGTACACAATAAACTAACCACTATCATCCACAGGATGGATATGAGGTACACAATAAACTAGCCACTACCATCCACAGGATGGATATGAGGTACACAATAAACTAGCCACTACCATCCACAGGATGGATATGAGGTACACAATAAACTATCCACTACCATCCACAGGATAGATATGAGGTACACAATAAACTAGCCACTACCATCCACAGGATGGATATGAGGTACACAATAAACTAGCCACTACCATCCACAGGATGGATATGAGGTACACAATAAACTAGCCACTACCATCCACAGGATGGATATGAGGCACACAATAAACTAGCCACTACCATCCACAGGATGGATATGAGGTACACAATAAACTAGCCACTACCATCCACAGGATGGATATGAGGTACACAATAAACTAGCCACTACCATCCACAGGATGGATATGAGGCACACAATTTACTAGCCACTACCATCCACAGGATGGATATGAGGTACACAATAAACTAGCCACTACCATCCACAGGATGGATATGAGGTACACAATAAACTAGCCACTACCATCCACAGGATGGATATGAGGTACACAATAAACTAGACACTACCATCCACAGGATGGATATGAGGTACACAATAAACTAGCCACTACCATCCACAGGATGGATATGAGGTACACAATAAACTAGCCACTACCATCCACAGGATGGATATGAGGTACACAATAAACTAGCCACTACCATCCACAGGATGGATATGAGGTACACAATAAACTAGCCACTACCATCCACAGGATGGATATGAGGCACACAATTAACTAGCCACTACCATCCACAGGATGGATATGAGGTACACAATAAACTAGCCACTACCATCCACAGGATGGATATGAGGTACACAATAAACTAGCCACTACCATCCACAGGATGGATATGAGGTACACAATAAACTAGCCACTACCATCCACAGGATGGATATGAGGTACATAATAAACTAGCCACTACCATCCACAGGATGGATATGAGGCACACAATTAACTAGCAGCTTCTACGACAAAATCTAAATCTCACTGTTTGAAATCCTGCGCCCATAATTATCTGGGGTGTTTACTCTCTCTGGGGAAGGAATCTGAAGACACACTTGAATATACATGGGTAGGTGGTGTGGGGGTGGGGAGGCTGGCTGTAAGGAAGTGTAACCCTTGTTGCCATCGACGTAAAGGTCATAGTTCCTGTGCTTTACGTGAGGTTACTGGGTCACTTGAAGGATCCTCTTAAATTCAGGTTGAGTAATGTGATTAAGTGGGATTTGTAAGGGCTTAGTTAAGGGAAAAATAGTACGCGCGCGCGTGTGTGTGTACTCGCCTAACTGTAGTTGCACGGGTCGAGACACAGCTCCTGGTCCGGCCTTTTCGCTGGTCGCTACTAGGTCCACACTCTCCCTCCTCCATGAGCTCTATCGTACGTCTTCTTAAAGCTATGTATGGATCCTGCCTCCACTACATCTCTCTCCAAACTGTTCCACTTCCTGACAACTTTATGGCTGAAGAAATACTTCCTAACATCCATGTGGCTCATCTGTGTGTTTCTACCTGTGCGGTTGCTCACCTACTTGGGTTTACAATGGTCTCGGTTCCTGGCCCAGCATTTTACCTATTCGTGACTGGGTTTATCCACTCCTTTTCTCGCTGGCTATATCACAGTTTAAGCTGCAGGGAAGAAAGGAAGAGGTTAAAGAGTCTTGGTCCACTTACGCTTATCTAGCTCTCTTAGTAAGCTCAGTGAAACCCTCCTTTTAATGCGTGTGTTTTGCACCGATTGCGAATCCTCTTTCACGAGAAGTGCGGTGTGCAGATTACCCACCACAATCCTCTAGAATTTACCAGGAATAAATTATGATTAGTTATCTGTTGGTGGTTCTCGGGATTTTCTTCCACATGGTCTGGGCTCAGACCAGGCCTACCTGCCAGGCCTACCTGCCAGGCCTCCTAGGTTGTAAAGAAAATAGCACGGAATTAGGAACTGTTAAGACACACATGGGTAGTACAAGTATTTGTATACTTAATATAGATATTAGTTTGTTAGATTTATCTGACATCTTACTTGATCAGCAATTATCCCACCTTTACCTCTGATATACCTTTGATTAGTTCCAAGAGTCTTACTACTCCAGGAGCCCGGCCATGGGCCAGGCTCGTCTGCTGCTTGCCTGGTCAACCAGGTAAACCAGGTTAACCCTCAATGAATATCCTGAACTGTACGTGTCTTTTTCCACATCTTGTCGGTATCACCATACCATTTCTTCACTGGTCAACCAGGCTGTTGCTGGCCCACCGCTCCACATATCCATCACAGCTTGGTTGGTCTGGCCCCTGGTGAAGATACTTGTCCAGTTTTCTCTTGAAGACTTCTACACTTGTTCCAGCAGTGTTTCTGATATCTTCTGGTAAAATGTTGAATAATCTGGAGCCACGAATGTTGATATAGTGTTCTCGTATTGTGACCACGAATGTTGATATAATGTTCTCTTATTGTGACCACGAATGTTGATATAATGTTCTCTTATTGTGACCACGAATGTTGATATAATGTTCTCTTATTGTGACACGAATGTTGATACAATGTTCTCGTATTGTGACACGAATGTTGATACAATGTTCTCTTATTGTGACCACGAATGTTGATATAATGTTCTCTTATTGTGACCACGAATGTTGATATAATGTTCTCTTACTGTGACCATGAATGTTGATATAATGTTCTCTTATTGTGACCACGGATGTTGATATAATGTTCTCTTATTGTGACCATGAATGTTGATACAATGTTCTCTTATTGTGACCATGGATGTTGATACAATGTTCTCTTATTGTGACCATGGATGTTGATACAATGTTCTCTTATTGTGACCATGGATGTTGATATAATGTTCTCTTATTGTGACCATGGATGTTGATACAATGTTCTCTTATTGTGACCATGGATGTTGATACAATGTTCTCTTATTGTGACCAAGGATGTTGATACAATGTTCTTTTATTGTGACCATGGATGTTGATACAATGTTCTCTTATTGTGACCATGGATGTTGATATAATGTTCTCTTATTGTGACCATGGATGTTGATACAATGTTCTCTTATTGTGACCATGAATGTTGATACAATGTTCTCTTATTGTGACCATGGATGTTGATACAATGTTCTCTTATTGTGACCATGAATGTTGATACAATGTTCTCTTATTGTGACCATGGATGTTGATACAATGTTCTCTTATTGTGACCATGGATGTTGATACAATGTTCTCTTATTGTGACCAAGGATGTTGATACAATGTTCTCTTATTGTGACCATGGATGTTGATACAATGTTCTCTTATTGTGACCATGGATGTTGATACAATGTTCTCTTATTGTGACCATGGATGTTGATACAATGTTCTCTTATTGTGACCATGGATGTTGATACAATGTTCTCTTATTGTGACCAAGGATGTTGATACAATGTTCTCTTATTGTGACCATGGATGTTGATACAATGTTCTCTTATTGTGACCAAGGATATTGATATAATGTTCTCTTATTGTGACCAAGGATGTTGATACAATGTTCTCTTATTGTGACCATGGATGTTGATACAATGTTCTCTTATTGTGACCATGGATGTTGATACAATGTTCTCTTATTGTGACCATGGATGTTGATACAATGTTCTCTTATTGTGACCAAGGATGTTGATATAATGTTCTCTTATTGTGAAAATGGATGTTGATACAATGTTCTCTTATTGTGACCAAGGATGTTGATATAATGTTCTCTTATTGTGACCAAGGATGTTGATACAATGTTCTCTTATTGTGACCATGGATGTTGATACAATGTTCTCTTATTGTGACCAAGGATATTGATATAATGTTCTCTTATTGTGACCAAGGATGTTGATATAATGTTCTCTTATTGTGACCATGGATGTTGATACAATGTTCTCTTATTGTGACCATGAATGTTGATACAATGTTCTCTTATTGTGACCATGGATGTTGATACAATGTTCTCTTATTGTGACCAAGGATGTTGATATAATGTTCTCTTATTGTGACCAAGGATGTTGATATAATGTTCTCTTATTGTGACCAAGGATGTTGATATAATGTCCTCTTATTGTGACCAAGGATGTTGATATAATGTTCTCTTATTGTGACCAAGGATGTTGATATAATGTTCTCTTATTGTGACCACGGATGTTGATATAATGTTCTCTTATTGTGACCATGGATGTTGATATAATGTTCTCTTATTGTGACCATGGATGTTGATATAATGTTCTCTTATTGTGACCATGGATGTTGATATAATGTTCTCTTATTGTGACCATGGATGTTGATACAATGTTCTCTTATTGTGACCATGGATGTTGATATAATGTTCTCTTATTGTGACCATGGATGTTGATATAATGTTCTCTTATTGTGACCATGGATGTTGATACAATGTTCTCTTATTGTGACCATGGATGTTGATAAAGTGTTCCAACAGAATTCACAAAATCGTAATGAAACTATTACAAACACAGGTTCAACACTTCACAAACACAGGTTCAACACTTTACAAACACAGGTTCAACACTTCACAAACACAGGTTCAACACTTCACAAACACAGGTTCAACACTTCACAAACACAGGTTCAACACTTCACAAACACAGGTTCAACACGTCACAAACACAGGTTCAACACTTCACAAACACAGGTTCAACACTCCACAAACACAAAGGTTCAACACTTCACAAACACAAAGGTTCAATACTTTACGAAATACAAGGAAACCAAGAACGATAAACCACTGCCGTAGCAGCCAGTGAAAATGCACCGTACACAGCCAGGGGTAAAGGAGGTTTTTGTATGCAAGAGGCTTAGACATCCAGCAAGCGTGTTAGATAAGAGTGGAGGCAAGTGTTTTTTACGACTTGACGTGCTGTTGGAGTGTAAGTAAAGTAATATTTATGAAGGGTTTCGGAGAAACCAGTTACCCCGACTGAGTCATAGAGGTGGGAGGCACAGTGCCTGCATTCTGCAGGGGGGGTAGAGATATGTTTCAGTTTTCGAACTGTAGTGTAGGCACGCCTCTGGCAAGACAGTGATGGAGTGATGGTGAAAGTGCTCCATCTTGACTCACGAAATCGTAATGACACGATTGCAAATCTTATTGTGGCTAGCTGGTCCAGTGGCTAACGCGACGGTCTGGAGTTTTGAGACTCTGACCGCGGGTTCAAATCCCGCCCGTGGTATGGTTTGCTACATCTTTTACGGGTCACCCTGCCATGGTGGGAAACAGCCCCTTGTAGGCACGTCTCGTCTAAGCAAGTGTTGGTGTCGCCAACTCCTCCTACAATTGGGTCATTATTAAACATCAAAATGGTATACAATACCGACAGGTTGGTAGGTAAGACACATAGGCAACAGTTAGACAACTTTATTCCGAAACGTTTCGCCTACACAGTAGGCTTCTTCAGTCGAATACAGAAAGTAGGCAGGAACAGTAGAGATGTGAAGACGAAGTAATCAGTCCATCACCCTTGAAGTCGTAGAATTTGAGGTTGTCAGTCCCTCAGCCTGGAGAAGTTCAGTTCCATAGTCAGGAACTATCTGAGATAGTTCCATAGTCAGAAACTATCTGAGATAGTTCCATAGTCAGGAACTATCTGGTCATTAATCTTGTGAGTGGTCTTCCTTTCTCCTTGAGTGTGCACCAGTGACCTGAAGATTAAGATACATGTACAACACTTACCTGGATACCTGGAGGTTACCTGGAGGTTATTCCGGGAATCAACGCCCCCGCGGCCCGGTCCATGACCAGGCCTCCCGATGGATCAGGGCCTGATCAACTAGGCTGTTACTGCTGGCCGCACGCAGTCCGGCGTACGAGCCACAGCCCGGCTGATCCGGCACTGACTTTAGGTATCTGTCCAGCTCTCTCTTGAAGGCAGCCAGGGATTTATTGGCAATTCCCCTAATGCTTGATGGGAGGCTGTTGAACAGTCTTGGGCCCCGGACACTTATGGTGTTTTCTCGGTATCTTTATTGGGTAAATGTTACACACATGTCTTAAATCTTCAACCAGACGAGCATGGCCCATGGCCGGGCTCAGAGAATAGAGAAACTCTCGAAACTATTCAAAGGTATACCTGGAGGGTGGAAATAAATGGTATAAAATACCGACACAAAGAAAAAATAAACAAAAAAAGGAGGACAGTGTGATCCTGGATCACATTATCCTGCTTATGTGTTTATTTTGACATACGTGGAGGGTGTTACGGGGGTCAACGCCCCCGTTGCCCGGTTCACGACCAGGCCTTGTGGTGGATAAGGTTCTGATCAACCAGATAGTTACTGCTAGCCGCACGTAATCCGGCGTAGTAACCACAGCCCGGCTGGTTAGGTAGTGACTTAAGGTGTCTGTCCAGCTCCCTCTTGAAGACAACCAGGGGTCTTGAAGACAACCAGGAGTCTTGAAGACAACCAGGGGTCTTGAAGACAACCAGGGGTCTTGAAGACAGCCAGGGGTCTTGAAGACAACCAGGGGTCTTGAAGACAACCAGGAGTCTTGAAGACAACCAGGGGTCTTGAAGACAACCAGGGGTCTTGAAGACAACCAGGGGTCTTGAAGACAACCAGGGGTCTTGAAGACAACCAGGGGTCTTGAAGACAACCAGGGGTCTTGAAGACAACCAGGGGTCTTGAAGACAACCAGGGGTCTTGAAGACAACCAGGGGTCTTGAAGACAACCAGGGGTCTTGAAGACAACCAGGGGTCTTGAAGACAACCAGGGGTCTTGAAGACAACCAGGGGTCTTGAAGACAACCAGGGGTCTTGAAGACAGCCAGGGGTCTTGAAGACAACCAGGGGTCTTGAAGACAACCAGGGGTCTTGAAGACAACCAGGGGTCTTGAAGACAACCAGGGGTCTTGAAGACAACCAGGGGTCTTGAAGACAACCAGGGGTCTTGAAGACAACCAGGGGTCTTGAAGACAACCAGGGGTCTTGAAGACAACCAGGGGTCTTGAAGACAGCCAGGGGTCTTGAAGACAACCAGGGGTCTTGAAGACAACCAGGGGTCTTGAAGACAGCCAGGGGTCTTGAAGACAACCAGGGGTCTTGAAGACAACCAGGGATCTTGAAGACAACCAGGGGTCGTGAAGACAACCAGGGGTCTTGAAGATAACCAGGAGTCTTGAAGACAACCAGGGGTCTTGAAGACAACCAGGGGTCTTGAAGACAGCCAGGGGTCTTGAAGACAACCAGGGGTCTTGAAGACAACCAGGGGTCTTGAAGACAACCAGGGGTCTTGAAGACAACCAGGGGTCTTGAAGACAACCAGGGGTCTTGAAGACAACCAGGGGTCTTGAAGACAACCAGGGGTCTTGAAGACAACCAGGGGTCTTGAAGACAACCAGGGGTCTTGAAGACAACCAGGGGTCTTGAAGACAACCAGGGGTCTTGAAGACAGCCAGGGGTCTTGAAGACAACCAGGGGTCTTGAAGACAGCCAGGGGTCTTGAAGACAGCCAGGGGTCTTGAAGACAGCCAGGGGTCTTGAAGACAACCAGGGGTCTTGAAGACAACCAGGGGTCTTGAAGACAGCCAGGGGTCTTGAAGACAGCCAGGGGTCTTAAGACAACCAGGGGTCTTGAAGACAACCAGGGGTCTTGAAGACAACCAGGGGTCTTGAAGACAACCAGGGGTCTTGAAGACAACCAGGGGTCTTGAAGACAACCAGGGGTCTTGAAGACAAACAGGTGTCTTGAAGACAACCAGGAGTGTTTGAAGACAACCAGGGGTCTTGAAGACAACCAGGAGTCTTGAAGACAACCAGGGGTCTTGAAGACAACCAGGGGTCTTGAAGACAACCAGGGGTCTTGAAGACAAACAGGTGTCATGAAGACAACCAGGAGTGTTTGAAGACAACCAGGGGTCTTGAAGACAACCAGGGGTCTTGAAGACAACCAGGGGTCTTGAAGACAACCAGGGGTCTTGAAGACAACCAGGTGTCTTGAAGACAACCAGGAGTGTTTGAAGACAACCAGGGGTCTTGAAGACAATCAGGGGTCTTGAAGACAACCAGGGGTCTTGAAGACAACCAGGGGTCTTGAAGAAAACAATGGGGTCTTGAAGACAACCATGGGTCTTGAAGACAACCATGGGTCCTGAAGACAACCAGGGGTCTTGAAGACAGCCAGGAGTCTTGAAGACAGCCAGGAGTCTTGAAGACAACCAGGGGTCTTGAAGACAACCAAGGGTCTTGAAGACAACCAAGGATCTTGAAAACAACCAAGGGTCTTGAAGACAACCAGGGGTCTTGAAGACAACCAGGGGTCATGAAGACAACCAGGGGTCTTGAAGACAGCCAGGGGTATTGAAGACAGCCAGGAGTCTTGAAAACAACCAGGGGTCTTGAAGACAATCAGGGGTCTTGAAGACAACCAGGGGTCTCGAAGACAACCAGGGGTCTTGAAGACAACCAGGGGTCTTGAAGACAACCAGGGGTCTTGAAGACAATCAGGGGTCTTGAAGACAGCCAGGAGTCTTGAAGACAGCCAGGAGTCTTGAAGACAACCAGGTGTCTTGAAGACAACCAGGGGTCTTGAAGACAACCAGGGATCTTGAAGACAGCCAGGGGTCTTGAAGACAACCAGGGGTCTTGAAGACAACCAAGGGTCTTGAAGACAGCCAGGAGTCCTGAAGACAGCCAGGAGTCTTGAAGACAACCAGGGGTCTTGAAGACAACCAGGGGTCTTGAAGACAACCAAGGGTCTTGAAGACAACCAAGGGTCTTGAAGACAACCAGGGGTCTTGAAGACAACCAGGGGTCTTGAAGACAACCAGGGATCTTGAAAACAATCAGGGGTCTTGAAAACAACCAGGGGTTTTGAAGACATCCAGGGGTCTTGAAAACAACCAGGGGTCTTGAAGACAACCAGGGATCTTGAAAACAACCAGGGGTCTTGAAAACAACCAGGGGTTTTGAAGACAACCAGGGATCTTGAAAACAACCAGGGGTCTTGAAAACAACCAGGGATCTTGAAAACAACCAGGGGTCTTGAAGACAACCAGGGGTCTTGAAGACAACCAGGGGATTTGAAGACAACCAGGGGTCTTGAAGACAACCAGGGATCTTGAAAACAACCACGGGTCTTGAAGACAACCAGGGATCTTGAAAACAACCAGGGGTCTTGAAAACAACCAGGGGTCTTGAAGACAACCAGGAGTCTTGAAAACAACAATGGGTCTTGAAGACAACCAGGGGTCTTGAAAACAAACAGAGGTCTTGAAGACAACCAGGGATCTTGAAAACAACCAGGGGTCTTGAAGACAACCAGGGGTCTTGAAGACAACCAGGGGTCTTGAAAACAACCAGGGATGTTGAAGACAACCAGGAGTCTTGAAAACAACAATGGGTCTTGAAGACAACCAGGGGTCTTGAAAACAAACAGAGGTCTTGAAGACAACCAGGGATCTTGAAAACAACCAGGGGTCTTGAAGACAACCAGGGGTCTTGAAGACAACCAGGGGTCTTGAGAACAGCCAGGGGTCTTGAAGACAACCAGGGAACTTGAAAACAACCAGGGGTCTTGAAGACAACCAAGGATCTTGAAAACAACCAGGGGTCTTGAAGACAACCAGTGGTCTTGAAGACAACCAGGGGTCTTGAAGACAGCCAGGGGTCTTGAAAACAGCCAGGGGTCTTGAAGACAACCAGGGGTCTTGAAGACAACCAGGGGTCTTGAAGATAACCAGGGGTCTTGAAGACAACCAGGGGCCTTGAAGACAACCAGGGGTCTTGAAGACAACCAGGGGTCTTGAAGACAACCAGGGGTCTTGAAGATAACCAGGGGTCTTGAAGACAACCAGGGGTCTTGAAGACAACCAGGGGTCTTGAAGACAACCAGGGGTCTTGAAGACAACCAGGGGTCTTGAAGATAACCAGGGGTCTTGAAGATAACCAGGGGTCTTGAAGACAACCAGGGGTCTTGAAGACAACCAGGGGTCTTGAAGACAACCAGGGGTCTTGAAGACAACCAGGGGTCTTGAAGACAACCAAGGGGTCTTGAAGACAACCAAGGATCTTGAAGACAGGCAAGGGTCTGGGTTCCCCACCCAGGGGTTCAAACCCAGGGGTTCCCACCCAGGGGTTCAAACCCAGGGGTTCCCACCCAGGGGCTCCCAACCAAGGGTCCCCACCCAGTTGTTCCCAACCAGGGGTTCAAACCCAGGGGTCCCCACCCAGGGGTTCAAACCCAGGGGTCCCCACCCAGGGGTTCCCAACCAAGGGCCCCCACCCTGGGGTTCCCACCCAGGGGTTCCCACCCAGGGGTTCCCACCCAGTTGTTCCCACCCAGGGGTACCCACCCAGGGGTTCCCACCCAGTTGTTCCCACCCAGGGGTTCCCACCCAGGGGTTCCCACCCAGGGGTTCCCACCCAGTTGTTCCCACCCAGGGGTTCCCACCCAGGGGTTCCCACCCAGGGGTACCCACCCAGGGGTTCCCACCCAGGGGTTCCCACCCAGGGGTACCCACCCAGGGGTTCCCACCCAGTTGTTCCCACCCAGGGGTTCCCACCCAGGGGTTCCCACCCAGGGGTTCCCACCCAGGGGTACCCACCCAGGGGTTCCCACCCAGTTGTTCCCACCCAGGGGTACCCACCCAGGGGTTCCCACCCAGTTGTTCCCACCCAGGGGTTCCCACCCAGTTGTTCCCACCCAGGGGTTCCCACCCAGGGGTACCCACCCAGGGGTTCCCACCCAGTTGTTCCCACCCAGGGGTTCCCACCCAGGGGTTCCCACCCAGGGGTTCCCACCCAGGTGTTCCCACCCAGGGGTTCCCACTCAGGGGTACCCACCCAGGGGTACCCACACAGGTTAGGTTAGGTTAGGTTCGTCAGGAAACAGGACAAGTGTTTTCTGACGCTGGTGTTAGTCATATGATAACCCACAGCTGGAGCTTTCGGTCATCTGACCGAGGCCTTCCACTGGCTTACCCACCCCTTTAAAAACTCTGGTCGCAGTTATTATATTATTATTAGAGGTACACATAAATACAGTTACGTGAATCACCGTACACAGAATATTATGCAGTAATCGCGAACAAGCGATACAAAATGCAAATCAACCATGAGGGGAGTTGAATGACAGCTCTAGGCCCCTCGTGCTGCAATCAGATCAGGAGCTTGCAGTGTTGCAGAGAAACTGGAATTCCTCTGATCGTATTTGCTTGGAATTCGTCATTTTTTCTGCAAGCTCCTGATGATCTGATTGCAACTCGAGAGGCCTAGAGCTGTCATTCAACTCTCCCAGTGGATTACATAGCAGAATATGTATATATTATCTAAGATAACCCAAACAAGTCATAGCGACTTGTTTTAATAGTTGGTCTATGAGGCCAGCACCGGGAGGTTGGTCTGGGACCGAGCTGCGGGGGCGCTGACCCCCGCAGCTGTCACCCAGTAATATATATTTCTCTGTCGCTGTTTTAAGTAGCTAAAAGTTCGTTTTATGATCCTTTCTAATTGAGAGTGTAAGGGAAAATGGAAGGTGAGTTGACAGGAAAGGGTGGTAGAGGGTTGGGAGAGAGGGGTGGAGGGCTGGGAGGGCTGGAGAGGAGGCATGGAAGGCTGGAGGGGAGGCAGGGAAGGCTGGAGGGGAGGCAGGGAAGGCTGGATGGGAGGCAGGGAAAGGCTGGGAGGGAGGGCTGGAGGGACTGAAGGGCAGGGCTGGAGAACAGGGCTGGAGGACAGGGCTGGAGGATAGGGCTGGAGGGCAGGGGTGTAGGACAGGGCTGGAGGACAGGGCTGGAGGACAGGGCTGGAGGGCAGAGCTGGAGGACAGGGCTGGAGGACAGGGCTGGAGGACAGGGCTGGAGGGCAGGCAGGGCAGGGCTGAGAGGGAGGGCTGGAGTTACTGCAGGGCAGGGAAGGCTGGGAGGGAGGGCTGGAGGACAGGGCTGGAGGGCAGGCAGGGCATGGCTGAGAGGGAGGGCTGGAGTTACTGCAGGGCAGGGAAGGCTGGAGGACAGGGCTGGAGGGCAAGCAGGGAAGGGCTGGGAGGGAGGGCTGGAGTTACTGCAGGGCAGGGAAGGCTGGGAGGGAGGGCTGGAGGACAGGGCTGGAGGGCAGGGCTGGAGGACAGGGCTGGAGGGCTGGCAGGGCAGGGAAGGCTGGGAGGGAGGGCTGGAGTTACTGCAGGGCAGGGAAGGCTGGGAGGGAGGGCTGGAGGACAGGGCTGGAGGGCAGGCAGGGAAGGCTGGGAGGGAGGGCTGGAGGACAGGGCTGGAGGGCAGGCAGGGAAGGCTGGGAGGGAGGGCTGGAGGGACTGCAGCTCAGGGCTGGGAGGTAGGGCTGGCCAGACGATCAGTTGATGACGCTGCTCGGGTTGGTCGTTGATGCTTAATTCACATTTTATCTCAACCGGATGTCGGGGCTTCGGTGGGGGCGTGGAGGCGTGGTAATGGGTATAAGTGGCGTGGGAATGGGTGTAAGTGGCGTGGGAATGGGTGTAAGTGGCATAGTAATGGGTGTAGGTGAGGGTGGAAATGAATGCAAGTGGATAAAATGGGTGTATGTGGCGTGGGAAGGGATGTAAATGGTCAGTGGCGTAGGAATGGGTGTTTCTGGCGTGAGAATGGGTGTAAGTGGCGTGGGAAGGGATGTAAATGGTCAGAATGGGTGTTAGTGGCGTAGGAATGGGTGTTTCTGGCGTGAGAATGGGTGTAAGTGGCGTGGTAATGGGTGAAGGTTGGGTGAGAATGGGTATAGCCGCATGGGAATGCGTGTAAATAGTGCGGGCACAAGAGGGCGCGGGATACACTTAGCGAGGCGTGGAAATTGCCGTAGGGGATCTTGGAATAGGCAAGTAAGGTGTGTGGATAAGAAGAATAGTGAGAGCCTAAGATAGAAGAATAGGAGAAGTATATATATATATATATATATATATATATATATATATATATATATATATATATATATATATATATATATATATATATATATATATATATATATATATATATATATATATATATATATATATATATACACACACACACATCTTACTACTGGTCTAAGACCGGCCCTGGGTGAAAAATAAAAATCCCCAGAACCACCAACAGCAACAGACTGGTTGACCAGGCAAGCACCAGGCAAGCCTGGCTCTGTAAGTAGAAAAAAAAAACTCGGAAATCACCAGAGGTATCAAGGCTGAGGGACTGATCACCTCAAACTACTACTGCTACACGTCTTCCACCGTCTCCAGTATTATTCTCTGTATTGGACTGATAAAGTCACTCGTTGGTCAAATGTATCCACAATAAAGACACCTAAGTGTTACACATATTAATCTACTTATAATAATAATAATAATAATAATAATAATAATAATAATAATAATAATAATAATAATAATAATAATAATAATAATAATAATAATAATAATAATAAATCTACTGACCATAGCTGACACCAATGGCGTACTATATAGAAAAGTCCCTGGTTATGTAGGGCATTTTGTCCCCAGGATGCCACCCACACCAGTCTACTAACACCCAGGTACCTACTTGCTGCTAGGTGAACAGTGACAGCAGGTGTAAGGTGACTAGCACCCAGGTACCTACTTACTGCTAGGTGAACAGTGACAGCAGGTGTAAGGTGACTAACACCCAGGTACCTACTTACTGCTAGGTGAACAGTGACAGCAGGTGTAAGGTGACTAACACCCAGGTACCTACTTACTCCTAGGTGAACAGTGACAGTAGGTGTAAGGTGACTAACACCCAGGTACCTACTTACTGCTAGGTGAACAGTGACAGCAGGTGTACGGTGACTAACACCCAGGTACCTACTTACTGCTAGGTGAACAGTGACAGCAGGTGTAAGGTGACTAACACCCAGGTACCTACTTACTCCTAGGTGAACAGTGACAGTAGGTGTAAGGTCACTGACACTCAGGTACCTACTTACTGCTAGGTGAACAGTGACAGAAGGTGTAAGGTGACTAACACCCAGGTACCTACTTACTGATACGTGAAAATGAGTGGGTGTGGGTGGGTGTGAGTTGGACCCGACTAGCTAGGTCAGATGCCGTGCTCCTCCCTTAAGTGAATGTGGCTGACCCGACTAGGTTACGGTACTGACTTAAGGCGGTGGGAGAACTGGACCTGCCTCGAATGGGCCAGTAGGCCTGTTGCAGTGTTCCTTCTTTCTTATGTTCTTATGAAAAGGGACAGATGTCTTAAGAAAACACGTCCAATGTTTCCACCCGTACCGGGCATCGAACCATGGACCCCCAATGTTTCCACCCGTACCGGGCATCGAACCATGGACCCCAATGTTTCCACCCGTACCGGGCATCGAACCATGGACCCCCAATGTTTCCACCCGTACCGGGCATCGAACCATGGACCCCAATGTTTCCACCCGTACCGGGCATCGAACCATGGACCCCCAATGTTTCCACCCGTACCGGGCATCGAACCATGGACCCCAATGTTTCCACCCGTACCGGGCATCGAACCATGGACCCCAATGTTTCCACCCGTACCGGGCATCGAACCATGGACCCCCAATGTTTCCACCCGTACCGGGCATCGAACCATGGACCCCAATGTTTCCACCCGTACCGGGCATCGAACCATGGACCCCCAATGTTTCCACCCGTACCGGGCATCGAACTATGGACCCCAATGTTTCCACGACGTTTCGGTCAGACTTAGACCATTAACTCGTAACATACTAGTTAATGAACCAAGTCAGACCGAAACGTCGTGGAAAAACAGACACAAATACAGTGAATCCGTTTGTTTGTAGATGAATGGTTCAGAGAACCGACATGTTGATAAATTAGACACATGTGCAACTCTTGGGTATCTTTACTGAGGAAACGTTTCGCCACACAGTGGCTTCATCAGTCCATACAAAGGAGAATCTTGAAGAACAGGAGGAGAATTAGGTAATCAGTCCCTCAACCTTGAGTCGATGTGGTCAGTCCATCAAGATTGATGGACTGACCACATCGACTCAGGTTGAGGGACTGATACCTCATTCTTCTCCTGTTCTTCAAGTTTCTCCTACGTATGGACTGATGAAGCCACTGTGTGGCGAAACGTTTCCTCAATAAAGATACCCAAGAGTTGCACATGTGTCTAATTTATCAACATGTCGGCTCTCTGAACCAATCATCTAAAAACCAGTACTTACCTATGTCCTTTCTAAATCTAAATTTATCCAACTTAAATCCATTATTCCTGGTTCTTACCTGGTTCGACACCCTCAGTACTTTATTAATGTCTCCCTTGTTTATGCCCGTCATCCACTTATACACTTCATTGATATCTCCCCTCATTCTACGCCTCTCCAGAGAGTGGAGATTTAAGGCTTTAAGTCTATCTTCATACGGGAGGTTCCTTACACAGTAAATCATTTTAGTCATTCTTCTCTGTATGTTCTCTAATGAGTCTATGTCCATCCTGTAGTAAGGGGACCAAAACTGAGCAGCATAATCTAAATGAGGCCTCACTAGTGATGTATAGAGCTGTAAAATAACTTTTGGACTTCTGTTACTTATACTTCTTGAGATAAATCCAAGTAATCTGTTGGCCTTGTTGCGCACACTAAGGCACTGCTGTCTTGGCTTTAGATTTCTGTTTACCATGACTCCCAAGTCTTTTTCACATTCTGTATGACCAAGCTCTACTTCACCTAGATTATAGCTTCCTGGGTTATTTTCATTACCAAGGGCAAGTACCTTACACTTATCCACATTGAACTTCATCTGCTATTTTTCAGACCAAGACATTAATTTGTCCAAATCGTCCTGGAGTTCATTGATATCCTCCTCAGAGTGAATTATACGGCCTATCTTTGTATCATCAGCAAACTTACTCATGTCACTCGTAATCCCTTCATCAAGGTCATTAATGTAAATTATGAACAAGAGAGGGCCTAAAACTGATCCTAGTGGAACGCCACTAGTGACTAATCCCCATTCAGATTTCACTCCATTAATGGTAACTCTCTGCTTCTATTGGTATGCCATGCCTCTATCCATGCTAGAACTTTACCTCCTATACCATGAGCTGCCACTTTTCTTAAGAGTCTCTTGTGAGGTACTCTGTCGAAGGCTTTACTAAAATCCAAATAAACAATATCATATTCCTTATCACTGTCAACTGCCTCAAATGTTCTATTGAAGAACGTCAGCAAGTTTGTCAGGCAGGAACGACCTCTCGTGAATCCATGCTGAGATTCATTTATCAAGTTATGTTCTTCAAGGTGACTTCTGATAATGTCAGCTATAATTGATTCTAATAACTTGCCCACTATAGATGTCAGGCTTATTGGACGGTAATTTGAAGGAGTGGACTTATCCCCTGATTTGAATATAGGAACCACATTAGCCATCTTCCACAACTCTGGCACAACACTGGTAAGGATGGACGCATTGAATACACTCGTTAATGGCTGACTAAGCTCCATCTTGCATTCCTTAAGTACCCTTGAAAACAACTCATCTGGTCCTGGGGACTTATTTTGCTTCAGTTTGTTTATCTGTTTAATAACCATGTCCCTCGTGACAGTAATATTAGTTAATTTAAATTCATCAGGAACTAAATAATTGTTAATTACTGGACTCTCATTTACATCTTCCTGTGTAAAAACTGACAAAAAATAGTCATTAAATAAGGAACACATTTCCAGTTAGTTATCCGTCAGCTGTCCATTCCCAATTTTCAGAGGTCCTACTTTTTCCTTCACCTTCGTCCTATACACTTGAAAGAACCCCTTTGGATTAGTCTTTGATTCACTAGCAACTCTAATTTCAGTCACGTTTAGCCTTTCTAATCGCCTTTTTTACTTCTCTTTTAAGCTTGACATATTGGTCAGTAAGGTTAACCTCTCCTCTTCTGATGCGCCTATAAATTCCCCTTTTCTCCCCTAATAGATGTTTAACCTACTGTTAACCCATTTGGGATTGTTATTATTAGACCTAATATATCTCTGGGGAATGTATATACTCTGGGCACGGTGTACATTATTAAGAAAACAATCATAAAAGCAGATCCCTTCATAATCATAAGTATGATCATCGCCAATAAAATCATTAGCTAGATAACCCCAATCAAGATTAGACAGATGTTCCCTAAGTCCATTATAATCGGCAGAACGGAAATTAGGGATTTTTACTATATTATCACTATTCTTGCATTCCCTGTTAATGCTAAAAGTGATGGATTTGTGATCACTTGCGCCAAGCTCTTCAGTGATCTCCAGATTATTCACGAGGGTTTCCTTATTTGGCAAGACTAGGTCTAGCAAATTATTACCCCTGGTAGGCTCTGTCACGCGCTGCTTCAGAAAACAGTCCTGAACTGTTTCCATAAAGTCACTGGACTCTAGATTACCTGTCAAAGAATTCCAGTCAATTTGACTAAAGTTAAAGTCCCTTACTATGACTATGTTACTGTGTCCAGAAGCCCTAACAATTTCGTCCCAAAGAAGTCTCCCTCTATCGTGATCCAAGCCTGGAGGTCGGTATATTACACCTTGAATTAGTTTTTCTTGACCCTCCACGAACTCTACCCAAACAGACTCTGTTACTGCTCCATCTATTTTTATAACTGTTTTTATGCAACAATTAATATTTTCTCGAACATATAATGCAACTCCTCTTCCCTTCCCATTACATCTATCCACATTGAACAACTTAAATCCCTGAATATTACACTCAGCAGTCATATCCCGACTCTTTAATTCATACCACGTTTCAGTTAATGCAATGATATCAAAGTTCCCAGCACATGCTACCAAACGTAGTTCATTAATTTTATTTCTTGCACTTCGACTGTTAGCATAAAATACCATCATATGTTTTTTCTTCTGCACATTTTTCCTATTCATCTTTGTTTTTACACAGTTTCTGAAATTATCATTACCCAGAGTTACTCCATGACAGTTACTATTGAGATTCTTAATATCAGAGCATAAGTCAATATATCCATACTCATTATTTATCATTTCTAAACCCATACCTCTAACTAATCCTAGTTTAAAGTCCTAACAACCCCCTCAACTGAGTTAGCAAGAAAACCCACACCTGCCCTGGATAAGTGAACCCCATCCCTGGCATACATGTCATTTCGGCCATAGAAGTTGTCCCAGTTGTCAATGAATGGTACTGCATTATCCTTACAGTATTTATCCAGCCAACAATTAATACCAATTGCTCTGGACAACCATTCATTACCAACACCTCTTCTTGGCAAAATGCCACATATAACAGGGCGCCCCCCCTTCTTCCTAATTATATCTATAGCTGTCCTGAACTTTCTAACTAAATCCTCACTTCTACGCTTGCCTACATCATTGCCTCCAGCACTCAGGAAAATAATAGGATTGATCCCATTACCGTTCATGATGTTGTCAAGCTGGCTAACAATGTCCTCCATCCCAGCCCCAGGAAAGCAAACCCTTTGTCTCCTACTCCTGTCCTTCAAGCAGAATGCCCTATCCATGTATCTAACCTGGCTATCCCCAACGACAACAATATTTTTACCTTCCTTGTTGTCGTTCGTAGTGACGATCCCAGTAGTCGACTCACATTCGTCGGGTAGCACGGAGAATGCGTTGGAGGTTTCCACAAGAGCTTCCACAGCAGTCTCTTTCTTCTTCATCGTTTCTGGCTTTCCATTCGTCTTCTTGATCATCAACTTCGTCCCCTGCTGTCCAGCCACTGACCACGATCCCTTCTTGACCTGAGGACTCGAAACAGAAGGACTGCTACGAATCCTCATGTTCTCCTGGGTCAATCGCCGTATCTCCATCTTCGCTACCCTCAATTCTTCCTTAAGTTGCTGGTAAAGTTGCTCGATGGAGGGTATCTTGGATCAGTCCACGGGAGCACACAAGACACTTCTTCACAGAGTTAAGTACAGATCACTATTGAGTTAAGTACAGGTCACCACTGAGTTAAGTACAGGTCACCACTGGCGAAACGTTTCGGAATAAAGATACCTAACTGTTGCCCATGTGTCTTACCTACCAGCTTAGGCCAGTAGCTTGGGTCAGTATGTGACTTGGACCTGCCTAACATGGGCCAATAGGTCTGCTATTGGACAGCTGTGAGCACCACAGTACACTGCATCAACATGTGAGGTCCACGACTATTCAAATTGCTACCAGCAGGTATCAGAAATTCTTGCGGAGTAGAGATCTTCAGTAGGAGACTACCTCCACAAGGCTGTTATTACTATGGAGGTAAGCGTACAACCAATGGCAACAGCCTGGTTGAACAGGCAATCAACAGAGGCATAGCGAGGATAGAAAACCCCTCGAAACCAGTCACAGTATCTCTTGTAATTGCTCGATGGTGCGGCTGCAAGCCGCTAGCTCCAACAGCCTGGTTAGCCAGGCAATCAGACAGCACATATGATCTGTAGCTGGGCTACGAGAGTATAATAATCCTGCCTGCCTTTTTTGTGTCTCCATGACTGCCTTCTTTGTCTCCATGACTGCCTTCTCTGTCTGCTTGACTGCCTTCTCTGTCTGCTTGACTGCCTTCTCTGTCTGCTTGACTGCCTTCTTTGTCTACATGACTGCCTTCTTTGTCTCCATGACTGCCTTCTCTGTCTGCTTGACTGCCTTCTCTGTCTGCATGACTGCCTTCTCTGTCTGCATGACTGCCTTCTCTGTCTGCATGACTGCCTTCTCTGTCTGCTTGACTGCCTTCTCTGTCTGCTTGACTGCCTTCTTTGTCTCCATGACTGCCTTCTCTGTCTGCTTGACTGCCTTCTCTGTCTGCATGACTGCCTTCTCTGTCTGCTTGACTGCCTTCTCTGTCTGCATGACTGCCTTCTCTGTCTGTATGACTGCCTTCTCTGTCTGCTTGACTGCCTTCTCTGTCTGCATGACTGCCTTCTCTGTCTGTATGACTGCCTTCTCTGTCTGCTTGACTGCCTTCTCTGTCTGCATGACTGCCTTCTCTGTCTGTATGACTGCCTTCTCTGTCTGCATGACTGCCTTCTCTGTCTGTATGACTGCCTTCTCTGTCTGCTTGACTGCCTTCTCTGTCTGCTTGACTGCCTTCTCTGTCTGCATGACTGCCTTCTCTGTCTGCTTGACTGCCTTCTCTGTCTGCTTGACTGCCTTCTTTGTCTACATGACTGCCTTCTTTGTCTCCATGACTGCCTTCTCTGTCTGCTTGACTGCCTTCTCTGTCTGCATGACTGCCTTCTCTGTCTGCTTGACTGCCTTCTCTGTCTGTATGACTGCCTTCTCTGTCTGCATGACTGCCTTCTCTGTCTGCTTGACTGCCTTCTCTGTCTGCATGACTGCCTTCTCTGTCTGCATGACTGCCTTCTCTGTCTGCATGACTGCCTTCTCTGTCTGCATGACTGCCTTCTCTGTCTGCATGACTGCCTTCTCTGTCTGCATTACTGCCTTCTCTGTCTGCTTGACTGCCTTCTCTGTCTGCATGACTGCCTTCTCTGTCTGCATGACTGCCTTCTCTGTCTGCTTGACTGCCTTCTCTGTCTGCATGACTGCCTTCTCTGTCTGCATGACTACCTTCTCTGTCTGCTTGACTGCCTTCTCTGTCTGCATGACTGCCTTCTCTGTCTGCATGACTGCCTTCTTTGTCTGCATGACTGCCTTCTCTGTCTGCATGACTGCCTTCTCTGTCTGCTTGACTGCCTTCTCTGTCTGCATGACTGCCTTCTCTGTCTGCATGACTGCCTTCTCTGTCTGCTTGACTGCCTTCTCTGTCTGCATGACTGCCTTCTCTGTCTGCATGACTGCCTTCTCTGTCTGCATGACTGCCTTCTCTGTCTGCTTGACTGCCTTCTCTGTCTGCATGACTGCCTTCTCTGTCTGCTTGACTGCCTTCTCTGTCTGCTTGACTGCCTTCTCTGTCTGTTTGACTGCCTTCTCTGTCTGCATGACTGCCTTCTCTGTCTGCTTGACTGCCTTCTCTGTCTGCATGACTGCCTTCTCTGTCTGCTTGACTGCCTTCTCTGTCTGCATGACTGCCTTCTCTGTCTGCTTGACTGCCTTCTCTGTCTGCATGACTGCCTTCTCTGTCTGCATGACTGCCTTCTCTGTCTGCATGACTGCCTTCTCTGTCTGCATGACTGCCTTCTCTGTCTGCATGACTGCCTTCTCTGTCTGCATGACTGCCTTCTATGTCTGCTTGACTGCCTTCTCTGTCTGCTTGACTGCCTTCTCTGTCTGCATGACTGCCTTCTCTGTCTGCTTGACTGCCTTCTTTGTCTATCTGCATGACTGTCTTCTTTATATCTGTCTACTTGACTGCCTCTCTTCCGTCAGTCCTCCACACTACCGCCTTCCAAGACAGTGCCACAAGACCTGGCCCTCTGGTGGCTCCGTGCCGCATCCTAAGACACTGCCACAAGGCCTGGCCCTCTGGTAGCCCCGTGCCACATCCCGAGACAGTGCCACAAGGCCTGGCCCTCTGGTAGCCCCGTGCCACATCCCGAGACAGTGCCACAAGACATGGCTCTCTGATGGCACCGTGTCTCATCCCGAGACATTGCCACAAGGCCTGGCCCTCTGGTAGCCCCGTGCCACATCCCGAGACAGTGCAACAAGGCCTGGCCCTCTGGTAGCCCCGTGCCACATCCCGAAACAGTGCCACAAGGCATGGCTCTCTGATGGCACCGTGTCGCATCCCGAGACAGTGCCACAAGGCCTGGCCATTTGGTAGCCCCGTGCCACATCCCGAGATAGTGCCACAAGGCCTGGCTCTCTGATGGCACCGTGTCGCATCCCGAGATAGTGCCACAAGGCCTGGCTCTCTGATGGCACCGTGTCGCATCCCGAGATAGTGCCACAAGGCCTGGCCCTCTGGTAGCCCCGTGCCACATCCCGAGACAGTGCTACAAGGCTTGGCCTTCTGGTGGCCCCGTGCCGCGTCCCCAGACAGTGCCACAAGACCTGGCCCTCTGGTGGCCCCGTGCCGCATCCCGAGACAGTGCCACAAGACCTGGCCCTCTGATGGCCCCGTGCCGCATCCCGAGACAGTGCCACAAGACCTGGCCCTCTGGTGGCCCCGTGCAGCATCCCGAGACAGTGCCAAAATGCATGGCCCTCTGGTGGCCCCGTGCAGCATCCCAAGACAGTGACACAAGACCTGGCCCTCTGGTGGCCCCGTGCAGCATCCCGAGACAGTGCCACAAGACCTGGCCCTCTGATGGCCCCGTACCGCATCCCGAGACAGTGCCAAAAGGCCTGGCCCTCTGGTGGCCCCGTGCAGTATCCCGAGACAGTGCCACAAGGCCTGGCCCTCTGGTGGCCCCGTGCAGCATCCCAAGACAGTGCCACAAGACCTGGCCCTCTGGTGGCCCCGTGCAGTATCCCGAGACAGTGCCACAAGGCCTGGCCCTCTGGTGGCCCCGTGCAGCATCCCAAAACAGTGCCACAAGGCCTGGCCCTCTGGTGGACCCGTGCAGTATCCCGAGACAGTGCCACAAGACCTGGCCCTCTGGTGGCCCCGTGCAGTATCCCGAGACAGTGCCACAAGACCTGGCCCTCTGGTGGCCCCGTGCAGTATCCCGAGACAGTGCCACAAGTCCTTGCCCTCTGGTGGCCCCGTGCAGCATCCCAAGACAGTGACACAAGACCTGGCCCTCTGATGGCCCCGTGCCGCATCCCGAGACAGTGCCACAAGACCTGGCCCTCTGGTGGCCCCGTGCAGCATCCCAAGACAGTGACACAAGACCTGGCCCTCTGATGGCCCCGTGCCGCATCCCGAGACAGTGCCACAAGACCTGGCCCTCTGGTGGCCCCATTCAGCATCCCGAGACAGTGACACAAGGCCTGGCCCTCTGGTGGCCCCAAGCAGCATCCCAAGACAGTGACACAAGACCTGGCCCTCTGGTGGCCCCGTGCAGCATCCCAAGACAGTGCCACAAGACCTGGCCCTCTGGTGGCCCCGTGCAGCATCCCGAGACAGTGCCACAAGACCTGGCCCTCTGGTGGCCCCGTGCAGCATCCCGAGACAGTGCCACAAGACCTGGCCCTCTGGTGGCCCCGTGCAGCATCCCGAGACAGTGCCACAAGACCTGGCCCTCTGGTGGCCCCGTGCAGCATCCCGAGACAGTGCCACAAGACCTGGCCCTCTGGTGGCCCCGTGCAGCATCCCGAGACAGTGCCACAAGACCTGGCCCTCTGGTGGCCCCGTGCAGCATCCCGAGACAGTGCCACAAGACCTGGCCCTCTGGTGGCCCCGTGCCTCCAGAATAACACAGCTTAGCTTTGACAGAAAAAATGATCAAGTTGACGGGTCGCGTAGCGTCACCCACAACACTGAGGAATGTTCTCTCACTGTGGTTTGAAGTGTTTGTTGTTGGTCTTAGACCAGTGTGTGTTGCTGCTGGTCTTAGACCAGTGGGTGCTGCTGGTAGACCAGTGTGTGTTGCTGCTGGTCTTAGACCAGTGGGTGCTGCTGGTAGACCAGTGTGTGTTGCTGCTGGTCTTAGACCGGTGTGTGTTACTGCTGGTCTTAGACCAGTGTGTGTTGCTGCTGTTCTTAGACCAGTGGGTGCTGCTGGTAGACCAGTGTGTGTTGCTGCTGGTCTTAGACCAGTGGGTGCTACTGGTAGACCAGTGTGTGTTGCTGCTGGTCTTAGACCAGTGTGTGTTGCTGGCAGACCAGTGTTTGTTAATGCTGGTGTTAGACCAGTGTGTGTTACTGCTGGTCTTAGACCAGTGGGTGCTACTGGTAGACCAGTGTGTGTTGCTGCTGGTCTTAGAGCAGTGTGTGTTGCTGCTGTTCTTAGACCAGTGGGTGCTGCTGGTAGACCAGTGTGTGTTGCTGCTGGTCTTAGACCAGTGTGTGTTGCTGTTGGTCTTAGACCAGTGGGTGCTGCTGGTAGACCAGTGTGTGTTATTGCTGGTCACAGACCAATGCGTGTTGCTGCTGGTCTTAGACCAGTGGGTGCTACTGGTAGACCAGTGTTTGTTATTGCTGGTCTTAGACCAGTGTGTGTTGCTGCTGGTCTTAGACCAGTGGGTGCTGCTGGCAGACCAGTGTTTGTTAATGCTGGTGTTAGACCAGTGTGTGTTACTGCTGTTCTTAGACCAGTGGGTGCTACTGGTAGACCAGTGTGTGTTGCTGCTGGTCTTAGACCAGTGGGTGCTGCTGGTAGACCAGTGTGTGTTGCTGCTGGTCTTAGACCAGTGGGTGCTGCTGGTAGACCAGTGTGTGTTGCTGCTGGTCTTAGACCAGTGGGTGCTACTGGTAGACCAGTGTGTGTTGCTGCTGGTCTTAGACCAGTGGGTGCTGCTGGTAGACCAGTGTGTGTTGCTGCTGGTCTTAGACCAGTGGGTGCTGCTGGTAGACCAGTGTGTGTTGCTGCTGGTCTTAGACCAGTGGGTGCTGCTGGTAGACCAGTGTGTGTTGCTGCTGGTCTTAGACCAGTGTGTGTTGCTGTTGGTCTTAGACCAGTGGGCGCTGCTGGTAGACCAGTGTGTGTTGCTGCTGGTCTTAGACCAGTGGGTGCTGCTGGCAGACCAGTGTGTGTTGCTGCTGGTCTTAGACCAGTGGGTGCTGCTGGTAGACCAGTGTGTGTTGCTGCTGGTCTTAGACCAGTGGGTGCTACTGGTAGACCAGTGTGTGTTGCTGCTGGTCTTAGACCAGTGTGTGTTGCTGCTGGTCTTAGACCAGTGGGTGCTACTGGTAGACCAGTGTGTGTTGCTGCTGGTCTTAGACCAGTGTGTGTTGCTGCTGTTCTTAGACCAGTGGGTGCTGCTGGTAGACCAGTGTGTGTTGCTGCTGGTCTTAGACCAGTGGGTGCTGCTGGTAGACCAGTGTGTTGCTGCTGGTCTTAGACCAGTGGGTGCTGCTGGCAGACCAGTGTTTGTTAATGCTGGTCTTAGACCAGTGTGTGTTGCTGCTGGTCTTAGACCAGTGGGCGCTGCTGGTAGACCAGTGTGTGTTGCTGCTGGTCTTAGACCAGTGGGTGCTGCTGGCAGACCAGTGTGTGTTGCTGCTGGTCTTAGACCAGTGGGTGCTGCTGGTAGACCAGTGTGTGTTGCTGCTGGTCTTAGACCAGTGGGTGCTACTGGTAGACCAGTGTGTGTTAATGCTGGTCTTAGACCAGTGTGTGTTGCTGCTGTTCTTAGACCAGTGGGTGCTGCTGGTAGACCAGTGTGTGTTGCTGCTGGTCTTAGACCAGTGGGTGCTGCTGGCAGACCAGTGTGTGTTAATGCTGGTCTTAGACCAATGCGTGTTGCTGCTGGTCTTAGACCAGTGGGTGCTGCTGGCAGACCAGTGTGTGTTAATGCTGGTCTTAGACCAGTGTGTGATGCTGCTGGTCTTAGACCAGTGGGTGCTGCTGGTAGACCAGTGTGTGTTATTGCTGGTCTTAGACCAGTGTGTGTTGCTGCTGGTCTTAGACCAGTGTGTGTTGCTGCTGGTCTTAGACCAGTGGGTGCTGCTGGCAGACCAGTGTGTGTTAATGCTGGTCTTAGACCAGTGTGTGTTGCTGCTGGTCTTAGACCAGTGTGTGTTGCTGCTGGTCTTAGACCAGTGGGTGCTGCTGGCAGACCAGTGTGTGTTAATGCTGGTCTTAGACCAATGCGTGTTGCTGCTGGTCTTAGACCAGTGGGTGCTGCTGGCAGACCAGTGTGTGTTAATGCTGGTCTTAGACCAGTGTGTGTTGCTGCTGGTCTTAGACCAGTGGGTGCTGCTGGTAGACCAGTGTGTGTTATTGCTGGTCTCAGACTAATGCGTGTTGCTGCTGGTCTTAGACCAGTGGGTGCTGCTGGTAGACCAGTGTGTGTTATTGCTGGTCTTAGACCAGTGTGTGTTACTGCTGGTCTTAGACCAGTGGGTGCTGCTGGTAGACCAGTGTGTGTTATTGCTGGTCACAGACCAATGCGTGTTGATGCTGGTCTTAGACCAGTGGGTGCTGCTGGTAGACCAGTGTGTGTTATTGCTGGTCACAGACCAATGCGTGTTGATGCTGGTCTTAGACCAGTGGGTGCTGCTGGTAGACCAGTGTGTGTTATTGCTGGTCACAGACCAATGCGTGTTGCTGCTGGTCTTAGACCAGTGGGTGCTGCTGGTAGACCAGTGTGTGTTATTGCTGGTCACAGACCAATGCGTGTTGCTGCTGGTCTTAGACCAGTGGGTGCTGCTGGTAGACCAGTGTGTGTTATTGCTGGTCTTAGACCAGTGTGTGTTACTGCTGGTCTTAGACCAGTGGGTGCTGCTGGTAGACCAGTGTGTGTTATTGCTGGTCACAGACCAATGCGTGTTGATGCTGGTCTTAGACCAGTGGGTGCTGCTGGTAGACCAGTGTGTGTTATTGCTGGTCACAGACCAATGCGTGTTGATGCTGGTCTTAGACCAGTGGGTGCTGCTGGTAGACCAGTGTGTGTTATTGCTGGTCACAGACCAATGCGTGTTGCTGCTGGTCTTAGACCAGTGGGTGCTGCTGGTAGACCAGTGTGTGTTATTGCTGGTCACAGACCAATGCGTGTTGCTGCTGGTCTTAGACCAGTGGGTGCTGCTGGTAGACCAGTGTGTGTTATTGCTGGTCTTAGACCAGTGTGTGTTACTGCTGGTCTTAGACCAGTGGGTGCTGCTGGTAGATCAGTGTGTGTTATTGCTGGTCACAGACCGATGCGTGTTGCTGCTGGTCTTAGACCAGTGGGTGCTGCTGGTAGACCAGTGTGTGTTATTGCTGGTCTTAGACCAGTGTGTGTTACTGCTGGTCTTAGACCAGTGGGTGCTGCTGGCAGATCAGTGTGTGTTATTGCTGGTCACAGACCAATGCGTGTTGATGCTGGTCTTAGACCAGTGGGTGCTGCTGGTAGATCAGTAGGCACAAGGGACTTCTGTACTAGTCTTCAAGAGGAAATCGGACAAGAATCTTTATCAGGCGCCAAATCAACCAGATTGTGATGGACATGTGTCTCCTTGGACCACCACCAGCAACAACCTGGTTGACCAGATAAGCCTGGCTTATAGATGGGCTCCGGGCGTAGAGAAACTTTGGGAACTCATCAAAGGGGCAAAGTGAATTTTCACGGTTACTGTCTAGTGCTCAATCTCTAATAATAATAATAATAATAATAATAATAATAATAATAATAATAATAATAATAATAATAATAATAATAATAATAATAATAATAATAATAATCTTTATTTACTACCAGTACATGTACAAGGTATACAAGTGCATGTACAAGGTATACAAGTACATGTACAAGGTATACAAGTACATGTACAAGGTATACAAGTACATGTACAAGGTATATAAGTACATGTACAAGGTATACCAGTACATGTACAAGGTATACAAGTACATGTACAAGGTATATAAGTACATGTACAAGGTATACCAGTACATGTACAAGGTATACAAGTACATGTACAAGGTATACAAGTACATGTACAAGGTATACAAGTACATGTACAAGGTATACAAGTACATGTACAAGGTATACAAGTGCATGTACAAGGTATACAAGTACATGTACAAGGTATACAAGTACATGTACAAGGTATACAAGTACATGTACAAGGTATACAAGTACATGTACAAGGTATACAAGTACATGTATAAGGTATACAAGTACATGTACAAGGTATACAAGTACATGTACAAGGTATACAAGTACATGTACAAGGTATACAAGTACATGTACAAGGTATACAAGTACATGTACAAGGTATACAAGTACATGTACAAGGTATACAAGTACATGTACAAGGTATACAAGTACATGTACAAGGTATACAAGTACATGTACAAGGTATACAAGTACATGTACAAGGTATACAAGTACATGTACAAGGTATACAAGTACATGTACAAGGTATACAAGTACATGTACAAGGTATACAAGTACATGTACAAGGTATACAAGTACATGTACAAGGTATACAGATCATAGCTGACATCAGTGACATACTACTATATAGAAAGTCCCTTGTTATGCTGAGCATTTCCCGCAAATTATGTCAGTTTTGTCCCAGGATGCGACCCACACCAGTCCACTAACACCCAGGATGTGACCCACACCAGTCCACTAACACCCAGGATGTGACCCACACCAGTCCACTAACACCCAGGATGTGACCCACACCAGTCCACTAACACCCAGGATGTGACCCACTCCAGTCCACTAACACCCAGGATGTGACCCACACCAGTCCACTAACACCCAGGATGTGACCCACACCAGTCCACTAACACCCAGGATGTGACCCACACCAGTCCACTAACACCCAGGATGTGACCCACACCAGTCCACTAACACCCAGGATGTGACCCACACCAGTCCACTAACACCCAGGATGTGACCCACACCAGTCTACTAACACCCAGGATGTGACCCACACCAGTCCACTAACACCCAGGATGTGACCCACACCAGTCCACTAACACCCAGGATGTGACCCACACCAGTCCACTAACACCCAGGATGTGACCCACACCAGTCCACTAACACCCAGGATGTGACCCACACCAGTCCACTAACACCCAGGATGTGACCCACACCAGTCCACTAACACCCAGGATGTGACCCACACCAGCCCACTAACACCCAGGATGTGACCCACACCAGTCCACTAACACCCAGGATGTGACCCACACCAGTCCACTAACACCCAGGATGTGACCCACACCAGTCCACTAACACCCAGGATGCCACCCACACCAGCCCACTAACACCCAGGATGTGACCCACACCAGTCCACTAACACCCAGGATGCCACCCACACCAGCCCACTAACACCCAGGATGCGACCCACACCAGTCCACTAACACCCAGGATGCCACCCACACCAGTCCACTAACACCCAGGATGTGACCCACACCAGTCCACTAACACCCAGGATGTGACCCACACCAGTCCACTAACACCCAGGATGTGACCCACACCAGTCCACTAACACCCAGGATGTGACCCACACCAGTCCACTAACACCCAGGATGCGACCCACACCAGCCCACTAACACCCAGGATGTGACCCACACCAGTCCACTAACACCCAGGATGTGACCCACACCAGTCCACTAACACCCAGGATGTGACCCACACCAGTCCACTAACACCCAGGATGTGACCCACACCAGTCCACTAACACCCAGGATGTGACCCACACCAGTCCACTAACACCCAGGATGCGACCCACACCAGTCCACTAACACCCAGGATGTGACCCACACCAGTCCACTAACACCCAGGATGTGACCCACACCAGCCCACTAACACCCAGGATGTGACCCACACCAGTCCACTAACACCCAGGATGTGACCCACACCAGTCCACTAACACCCAGGATGTGACCCACACCAGCCCACTAACACCCAGGATGTGACCCACACCAGTCCACTAACACCCAGGATGTGACCCACACCAGTCCACTAACACCCAGGATGTGACCCACACCAGTCCACTAACACCCAGGATGTGACCCACACCAGTCCACTAACACCCAGGATGTGACCCACACCAGTCCACTAACACCCAGGATGTGACCCACACCAGTCCACTAACACCCAGGATGTGACCCACACCAGTCCACTAACACCCAGGATGTGACCCACACCAGTCCACTAACACCCAGGATGTGACCCACACCAGTCCACTAACACCCAGGATGTGACCCACACCAGTCCACTAACACCCAGGATGTGACCCACACCAGTCCACTAACACCCAGGATGTGACCCACACCAGTCCACTAACACCCAGGATGTGACCCACACCAGTCCACTAACACCCAGGATGCGACCCACACCAGTCCACTAACACCCAGGATGTGACCCACACCAGTCCACTAACACCCAGGATGTGACCCACACCAGTCCACTAACACCCAGGATGTGACCCACACCAGTCCACTAACACCCAGGATGTGACCCACACCAGTCCACTAACACCCAGGATGTGACCCACACCAGTCCACTAACACCCAGGATGCCACCCACACCAGTCCACTAACACCCAGGATGTGACCCACACCAGTCCACTAACACCCAGGATGTGACCCACACCAGTCCACTAACACCCAGGATGTGACCCACACCAGTCCACTAACACCCAGGATGCGACCCACACCAGTCCACTAACACCCAGGATGTGACCCACACCAGTCCACTAATACCCAGGATGTGACCCACACCAGCCCACTAACACCCAGGATGTGACCCACACCAGTCAACTAACACCCAGGATGTGACCCATACCAGTCCACTAACACCCAGGATGTGACCCACACCAGTCCACTAACACCCAGGATGTGACCCACACCAGTCTACTAACACCCAGGATGTGACCCACACCAGTCCACTAACATCCAGGATGTGACCCACACCAGTCCACTAACACCCAGGATGTGACCCACACCAGTCCACTAACACCCAGGATGTGACCCACACCAGTCCACTAACACCC
Source organism: Cherax quadricarinatus (assembly GCF_038502225.1). Classification (NCBI taxonomy): domain Eukaryota; kingdom Metazoa; phylum Arthropoda; class Malacostraca; order Decapoda; family Parastacidae; genus Cherax; species Cherax quadricarinatus. The sequence goes on from NC_091391.1 coordinate 3,637,918, forward strand.
AGGATGTGACCCAAACCAGTCCACTAACACCCAGAATGTGACCCACACCAGTCCACTAACACCCAGGATGTGACCCACACCAGTCCACTAACACCCAGGATGTGACCCACACCAGTCCACTAACACCCAGGATGTGACCCACACCAGTCCACTAACACCCAGGATGCCACCCACACCAGTCCACTAACACCCAGGATGTGACCCACACCAGTCCACTAACACCCAGGATGCAACCCACACCAGTCCACTAACACCCAGGTACCTATTTTTACTGATGGGTGAACATGGACAACCGGTGTGAGGAAACACGCCCAATGCTTCCACCCTCTGCGGGAATCGAACCCGGAATCCAGTTTAACGAAAACTATTAAAAAATAAAGGTTATTGAGGCTAGGACTTTGGGTAGTTTCAAATTTAGGTTGGATAAATACATGAGTGGGAGGGGTTGGATTTGAGTGGGACTTTCACATCAGAGCTTATTTCTTGGTTAGCATTGAAAATTGGGTTGGTCAAATGTTTGTTAGTGGGATGAATTGTAAAGGACCTGCCTAGTATGGGCCAACAGGCCTGCTGCAGTGTTCCTCCTTTCTTATGTTCTTATGTTCTTATGAAAGATATCTGGTATCTACTGGTAGCTGGCCGAAATTATCTTGGACCAAGGATGTCCTTGTGTCCATAGTTCCCCTACTTTGGTTTATTCTGCACTTCCTCCCATACCTCTCAGTTCTGTGTGTCGTTAAGAACGTGTATGAATTTGGGACTAGGCCCTCAAGTGTCTTTCATATATAAATTATCATATATCTGTCTATTCACTTCAGAAAGAATATTCTCAAATAGTCTGAGACGTTCCCAGTAACTTAATGGAATCCTGATCTCTTTCATGCTTCAAATGGACCCGTCAACGCCGAACAATATTAAAAATGTGTATACACAAGTGATTTTGAACTGAATTATCAATGAGGATATACGAAATAAACGATTATAATCATTACCAGAATTAAACCACGGAACAGTGGAGTTTGAACCCATGGCGAGTGAATCTTAATACCCCAGGCCAGTGCGCTAACCTCTGGGCCAGCTGGCTACAATAAGATTCATTCAACGATACACCATACGGAGGTTTGTTTCCAATAATGTTATTACGATTTCGTGAGTCACCAGCAAATTTTAAAGTGGTGGAGTGGTAAGCCAGTGGAAGGCCTCGGTCATATGACCAAAAACTCCAGCTACGGGTCATCATATGACTAAGACCCGCGTCAAGAAACACTTGTCCTGTTTCCTGACAAGTACTGTTTTCAAAACTCTCATTATGCATAGTCATTTCTATGACCATTTCTCTCTAAATAATAGCTTATCTAACGTTAATATTCTCAAATGTTTTAACTCTTGATAAGACACATGTGGAACAGTTAGGTATCTTTATTCCAGAACGTTTCGCCTACACAGTAGGCTTCTTCAGTCGAGTACAGAAAAGTTAGCAGAAGCAGTAGAGATGTGAAGACAATGTCATCAGTCCATCACCCTTGAAGACGTAGTTTTGAGGTGGTCAGTCCCTCAGCCTGAGGGACTGACGTGTACTTAGTGGTGACGTGTACTTAGCTCTGTGAAGACCTGTTTGTGTGCACTATGTGAATCTGAACCAGGATGCCCTCTCTTGAGCAACTTTACCAGCAGCTGAGAGAAGAGCTCAGAGTTGCTAAGCTGGAGATACTGCGATTAACGGAGGAGAACAAGAGGATTCGTAGTAATCCTCCTGTTGTGAGTCCCCAGGTTAAGAGGGGAGCTTGGTCAGTGGCCGGGCAACATGGAACCAAGCTGAAGATCAAGAAAACGGTTGGAGAGGCAGAAACAACGAGAAACCAGAAGACTACCGTGGAAACTTCCAACCTATTCTCCGTGCTACCTGACGAATGTGAGTGTTCTACTGGGAATGCCACAACGAGCACCAAAGAAGCATTGGCAGACGTGAGTGAGACATCCCTAGAAACCCCAACGAAGACCATCGAGAACGTCTTGACGAATTCTACAAGTGGTGTAATGCTACCTGGCGAATGTGAGTCGACTACTGGGAGCATCACGACGGACGACACCAAGGAAGGTAAAAACATTGTTGTTGTTGGGGATAGCCAGATTAGGTACATGGATAAGGCATTCTGTTTGAAGGATAGGAGTAGGAGGCAGAGAGTGTGTTTTCCTGGGGCTGGGATGAAGGATATTGTTAGCCGTCTGGATGACATCACGAGAGGTAATGGGAGCAATCCTATTATCTGTCTCAGTGCTGTAAAGTAAAAGGACACAAGTGCAACTAATGTGACATTTTATTGTGGCAACGTTTCGCTCTCCAGGAGCTTTATCAAGCCATTACAAACAATACATGGACACAGAGGGTATATAAAGGCTCAGAGTGAGGTGAATACTAGTGAGGTACCATTTCGATGTTCACTAGTGGTAGTAGTAGTAGTAGTAGTAGTAGTAGTAGTAGTAGTAGTGACAAAAATAATACAATAAGGAAGAGCAATTAATTCGTACAAGAGTAAAAGGATATAAAAGCTATTACTTGGGTAACATAAAAATAGGTTGGACAAATATAGACTGGAAAGAGGCAGCTTGTTTCAGTGTTCACTCTCTGTAATGTGCTTTGTGTAGTATAACAGGAGAGACTATGTGATGGCAGGGTTTACTGTTTTCAGGAGGATTCTTGCTAAGACTTCGGAGATGGTGAAGCTGCCGTTGTTTTGTTTAATTGTATTCGAAACAGCGATCAGTGCTGATTCGAGGCACTTGCGTCTGCGGAAATTAGTTTCTTTGATCACTAATTGGGCGTCTCTGAATTTCATGAGATGATTGGTAGAATTTCGGTGTTGTACACAGGCGTTGTTCAAGTTATCGTTCCTACATGCATAAATGTGTTCATTGAGGCGGGTGTCGAGGTTTCTTGCTGTTTCACCTACGTAAATCTTGTCACAGCCTCCACAGGGTATAGTGTAAACTCCTGCACTGACTGGTGCTTGGATTTTGTCCTGGTTAGATCCTTTATTGAAGTGCTAGAAGCGATGGTGACTCTGGTGTTAGCTTGTGAAAGTACTTTTGAGACGTTCAGTGCAACCTGGCCGTTGGGAAGAATTATAACTTTGTTGGGAGTGGTGTTGATGCGTGGAGAATTAATGATCTGAAGAGCTCTTTTCTTGCAGTCTTTGATGAAAAAAGAAGGAAAATGTAACTCTGTGAATGATTGGTGAATGTAAGTACATTCCTCGTCAAGAAACTCAGGACTACAAATTCGGTATGCTCTTAGGAAAACCCCGATGATGATGCCTCTTTTGGTCTTGGTATCTTGACTGGAATAGAAGTGTGTGAGATCATTTTTATTGGTGGGTTTCCGATAAACTTGAAATCTTAGGTTGTTGTCTACTTTGTGAATGAGGACGTCGAGGAAAGGTAGCTTGTCATTGGACTCTTCTTCTAGTGTAAACTGGATCGCCGGTTCAACTGCGTTGAGCCTTGCCTGAAGATTCCGTACATCTAAACGTTTGGGAGTTATTACGAGGACGTCGTCCACGTAACGTAACCAAGTGACGCTTGAAGGGATGATGTTGGCGAAGTGTTCGGACTCTAGGTGTTCCATGTATAAGTTGGCTAGGACGGCACTGATGGGGGACCCCATTCCCATGCCGTAGGTTTGTTTGTAGAGCTTGTTATTGAAAGAAAAACAGTTCAAATTAACACAGAGTTCAATCAAGTCAACAAAATCTCCGGGAGGTAGAGGAAGATTAAGGTCCTGATTGACTTTACGTCGTAGAACCTCGATGGCTTTTTTGGTAGGTACTTTTGTGAAGAGGGAAGTCACATCCAAACTGCTTAGTTTCTTGTTACGGATGGAGAGGTTTCGGATGCGGTTGAGAAGGTCGCCTGAGTGTTTAAGATGAGCGGGGCTGATGGTCCCCAGAAGGCAGGAAAGATGTTTGACAAGAACTCCAGCTAGTTTGTGTGGAGCACTGCCTATTCCTGACGTGATTGGTCTGAGAGGAATATTGTGTTTATGGGTCTTGGGTAAACTATACATGTGTGCTGGTTTAGGGTTGCTTGGTAACAAGTACAGAAGTTTCTTCCCTTCTCTAGTGCGTTTGAGTATTTGTCTGGTTTTGTATAGAAAATCTTTGGTGAGCGTCTCCCACTGTTGAGTGCTGATGGGTTCGTATGTAGATTGATCATTCAAAAGGTCCATCATTTTAGTGTTGTAGTCACTGGTGTTGAATGTGACGACTCCACCTCCTTTGTCGGCGGTGGTGACGATAATGTTGGGGTCGTTGGCGAGGTTCTTAAGGGCAGTAGTGTATCGTCTAGGAAGATTAGAAGAAGAAGGTTCACATGAAGCTGCAGTTAGAATGCCCTGTATATAACCCTTCTGGAAGTTGCTGTCAGTGTGTCTATGGTTCCTGGTAACTAGATTGAGTTGATAGTTAGGTTTGCATATGTTGGTGGTAAATTTGAGTCCCAGACTCAGTGCTTGTTTCTCGTAGTCGGTTAAGGTGCGTGACGATAAGTTGTTTATCAGGGATTCGCGTCCCATTTCCTTCCATCGACTGTTAGTGCAGAGGTACTGAAGTTTGCGATTGAGTTTGAACTTCTGTTGGAGGTTAGTTGTGGTGACTGTGCTGAGAATATGCTGAGCAGTGTGTTGGTCAATCTGAAGATTGGCCCTCATATTCCTTGCAGTTTCAAAGGTTTCCTTAGCGATGTTAGAAAGTTCTTCGGCACATTCAGTTAAGTAAGCTTGGGTAGCTGGAGAGAAGGGGTGCTTGGAGTTGGAGAGCAGTGCAGGAGTAGACTTAGGGATCACCTTCTCTGCCAGGCAATCTTGTAGGAAGTTGTGTCTGTTGCGATAGCTGTGAGCACGAAGAAGGGTGTCCAAATAACGTCTGCATGAAATGTCCATTATGTTGCGGTGTCCGACAGAATGTAATAATGGGTGTGCCAAACACGGGGCATGAAGCAACATGTGGGTGATGGGAGCGGGTGTGCCAAACACGGGGCATGAAGCAACATGTGGGTGATGGGAGCGGGTGTGCCAAACACGGGGCATGAAGCAACATGTGGGCGATGGGAGCGGGTGTGCCAAACACGGGGCATGAAGCAACATGTGGGTGATGGGAGCGGGTGTGCCAAACACAGGGCATGAAGCAACATGTGGGTGATGGGAGCGGGTGTGCCAAACACGGGGCATGAAGCAACATGTGGGTGATGGGAGCGGGTGTGCCAAACACGGGGCATGAAGCAACATGTGGGTGATGGGAGCGGGTGTGCCAAACACGGGGCATGAAGCAACATGTGGGTGATGGGAGCGGGTGTGCCAAACACGGGGCATGAAGCAACATGTGGGTGATGGGAGCGGGTGTGCCAAACACGGGGCATGAAGCAACATGTGGGCGATGGGAGCGGGTGTGCCAAACACGGGGCATGAAGCAACATGTGGGTGATGGGAGCGGGTGTGCCAAACACAGGGCATGAAGCAACATGTGGGTGATGGGAGCGGGTGTGCCAAACACGGGGCATGAAGCAACATGTGGGTGATGGGAGCGGGTGTGCCAAACACGGGGCATGAAGCAACATGTGGGTGATGGGAGCGGGTGTGCCAAACACGGGGCATGAAGCAACATGTGGGTGATGGGAGCGGGTGTGCCAAACACGGGGCATGAAGCAACATGTGGGCGATGGGAGCGGGTGTGCCAAACACGGGGCATGAAGCAACATGTGGGCGATGGGAGCGGGTGTGCCAAACACGGAGCATGAAGCAACATGTGGGTGATGGGAGCTGGTGTGCCAAACACGGGGCATGAAGCAACATGTGGGCGATGGGAGCGGGTGTGCCAAACACGGGGCATGAAGCAACATCTGGGTGATGGGAGCGGGTGTGCCAAACACGGAGCATGAAGCAACATGTGGGCGATGGGAGCGGGTGTGCCAAACACGGGGCATGAAGCAACATGTGGGTGATGGGAGCGGGTGTGCCAAACACGGAGCATGAAGCAACATGTGGGTGATGGGAGCGGGTGTGCCAAACACGGAGCATGAAGCAACATGTGGGTGATGGGAGCGGGTGTGCCAAACACGGGGCATGAAGCAACATGTGGGCGATGGGAGCGGGTGTGCCAAACACGGAGCATGAAGCAACATGTGGGTGATGGGAGCGGGTGTGCCAAACACGGGGCATGAAGCAACATGTGGGCGATGGGAGCGGGTGTGCCAAACGCGGCGGGCTGTGTGTTTGCTCTAGGTTCAACACGTTCATAAACACACCGTGAGTTTATCTCCGGAACAGGATGTTCTGACTCACGACCCAGCCAAGGTTTGCTGCCACACTTCTGATGTTGCTACACTGCTGTTCATACTGCTAGTGGAGCAATGCTGCTGTGGAAACACTACCAGTGGAACACTACTGCTGTGGAAACACTACCAGTGGAACACTACTGCTGTGGAAACACTACCAGTGGAACACTACTGCTGTGGAAACACTACCAGTGGAACACTACTGCTGTGAAAACACTACCAGTGGAACACTACTGCTGTGAAAACACTACCAGTGGAACACTACTGCTGTGAAAACACTACCAGTGGAACACTACAGCTGTGAAAACACTACCAGTGGAACACTACAGCTGTGAAAACACTACCAGTGGAACACTACAGCTGTGAAAACACTACCAGTGGAACACTACTGCTGTGGAAACACTACCAGTGGATCACTACTGCTGTGGAAACACTACCAGTGGAACACTACTGCTGTGGAAACACTACCAGTGGAACACTACTGCTGTGAAAACACTATCAGTGGAGCAATGCTGCTGTGAAAACACTACCAGTGGAACACTACTGCTGTGGAAACACTACCAGTGGAACACTACTGCTGTGGAAACACTACCAGTGGAACACTACTGCTGTGGAAACACTACCAGTGGAACACTACTGCTGTGAAAACACTACCAGTGGAACACTACTGCTGTGGAAACACTACCAGTGGAACACTATTGCTGTGGAAACACTACCAGTGGAACACTGCTGCTGTGGAAACACTACCAGTGGAACACTGCTGCTGTGGAAACACTACCAGTGGAACACTACTGCTGTGGAAACACTACCAGTGGAACACTACTGCTGTGGAAACACTACCAGTGGAACACTACTGCTGTGGAAACACTACCAGTGGAACACTACTGCTGTGGAAACACTACCAGTGGAACACTACTGCTGAGAAAACACTACCAGTGGAACACTACTGCTGTGGAAACACTACCAGTGGAACACTACTGCTGTGAAAACACTACCAGTGGAACACTACTGCTGTGGAAACACTACCAGTGGAACACTACTGCTGTGAAAACACTACCAGTGGAACACTACTGCTGTGGAAACACTACCAGTGGAACACTGCTGCTGTGGAAACACTACCAGTGGAACACTGCTGCTGTGGAAACACTACCAGTGGAACACTACTGCTGAGAAAACACTACCAGTGGAACACTACTGCTGTGGAAACACTACCAGTGGAACACTACTGCTGTGAAAACACTACCAGTGGAACACTACTGCTGTGAAAACACTACCAGTGGAACACTACTGCTGTGGAAACACTACCAGTGGAACACTGCTGCTGTGGAAACACTACCAGTGGAACACTACTGCTGTGGAAACACTACCAGTGGAACACTACTGCTGTGGAAACACTACCAGTGGAACACTACTGCTGTGGAAACACTACCAGTGGAACACTACTGCTGTGGAAACACTACCAGTGGAACACTACTGCTGAGAAAACACTACCAGTGGAACACTACTGCTGTGGAAACACTACCAGTGGAACACTACTGCTGTGGAAACACTACCAGTGGAACACTACTGCTGTGAAAACACTACCAGTGGAACACTACTGCTGTAAAAACACTACCAGTGGAACACTGCTGCTGTGGAAACACTACCAGTGGAACACTACTGCTGTGAAAACACTACCAGTGGAACACTACTGCTGTGGAAACACTACCAGTGGAACACTACTGCTGTGGAAACACTACCAGTGGAACACTGCTGCTGTGAAAACACTACCAGTGGAACACTACTGCTGTGAAAACACTACCAGTGGAACACTACTGCTGTGAAAACACTACCAGTGGAACACTACTGCTGTGAAAACACTACCAGTGGAACACTACTGCTGTGGAAACACTACCAGTGGAACACTACTGCTGTGAAAACACTACCAGTGGAACACTGCTGCTGTGAAAACACTACCAGTGGAACACTACTGCTGTGAAACACTACCAGTGGAACACTACTGCTGTGAAAACACTACCAGTGGAACACTACTGCTGTGGAAACACTACCAGTGGAACACTACTGCTGTGGAAACACTACCAGTGGAACACTACTGCTGTGGAAACACTACCAGTGGAACACTACTGCTGTGAAAACACTACCAGTGGAACACTACTGCTGTTCAAACACTACCAGTGGAACACTACTGCTGTGAAAACACTACCAGTGGAACACTACTGCTGTGAAAACACTACCAGTGGAACACTACTGCTGTGAAAACACTACCAGTGGAACACTACTGCTGTGGAAACACTACCAGTGGAACACTTCTGCTGTGGAAACACTACCAGTGGAACACTACTGCTGTGGAAACACTACCAGTGGAACACTACTGCTGTGAAAACACTACCAGTGGAACACTACTGCTGTGAAAACACTACCAGTGGAACACTACTGCTGTGGAAACACTACCAGTGGAACACTACTGCTGTGGAAACACTACCAGTGGAACACTACTGCTGTGGAAACACTACCAGTGGATCACTACTGCTGTGGAAACACTACCAGTGGAACACTACTGCTGTGGAAACACTACCAGTGGAACACTACTGCTGTGGAAACACTACCAGTGGAACACTGCTGCTGTGGAAACACTACCAGTGGAACACTACTGCTGTGAAAACACTACCAGTGGAACACTACTGCTGTGGAAACACTACCAGTGGAACAGTACTGCTGTGGAAACACTACCAGTGGAGCACTACTGCTGTGGAAACACTACCAGTGGAACACTACTGCTGTGAAAACACTACCAGTGGAACACTACTGCTGTGGAAACACTACCAGTGGATCACTACTGCTGTGGAAACACTACCAGTGGAACACTACTGCTGTGGAAACACTACCAGTGGATCACTACTGCTGTGGAAACACTACCAGTGGAACACTACTGCTGTGAAAACACTACCAGTGGAACACTACTGCTGTGAAAACACTACCAGTGGAACACTACTGCTGTGAAAACACTACCAGTGGAACACTACTGCTGTGAAAACACTACCAGTGGAACACTACTGCTGTGGAAACAATACCAGTGGATCACTACTTCTGTGAAAACACTACCAGTGGAACACTACTGCTGTGGAAACACTACCAGTGGATCACTACTGCTGTGGAAACACTACCAGTGGAACACTACTGCTGTGGAAACACTACCAGTGGATCACTACTGCTGTGGAAACACTACCAGTGGAACACTACTGCTGTGGAAACACTACCAGTGGAACACTACTGCTGTGGAAACACTACCAGTGGATCACTACTGCTGTGGAAACACTACCAGTGGAACACTACTGCTGTGGAAACACTACCAGTGGAACACTACTGCTGTGGAAACACTACCAGTGGTACACTACCAGTGGAACACTACTGCTGTGGAAACACTACCAGTGGAACACTACTGCTGTGGAAACACTACCAGTGGAACACTACTGCTGTGGAAACACTACCAGTGGAACACTACTGCTGTGGAAACACTACCAGTGGAACACTACTGCTGTGGAAACACTACCAGTGGAACACTACTGCTGTGGAAACACTACCAGTGGAACACTACTGCTGTGGAAACACTACCAGTGGAACACTACTGCTGTGGAAACACTACCAGTGGAACACTACTGCTGTGGAAACACTACCAGTGGAACACTACTGCTGTGGAAACACTACCAGTGGATCACTACTGCTGTGGAAACACTACCAGTGGAACACTACTGCTGTGGAAACACTACCAGTGGAACACTACTGCTGTGGAAACACTACCAGTGGAACACTACTGCTGTGGAAACACTACCAGTGGAACACTACTGCTGTGAAAACACTACCAGTGGAACACTACTGCTGTGGAAACACTACCAGTGGAACACTACTGCTGTGGAAACACTACCAGTGGAACACTACTGCTGTGAAAACACTACCAGTGGAACACTACTGCTGTGGAAACACTACCAGTGGATCACTACTGCTGTGGAAACACTACCAGTGGAACACTACTGCTGTGGAAACACTACCAGTGGAACACTACTGCTGTGGAAACACTACCAGTGGTACACTACCAGTGGAACACTACTGCTGTGGAAACACTACCAGTGGAACACTACTGCTGTGGAAACACTACCAGTGGAACACTACTGCTGTGGAAACACTACCAGTGGAACACTACTGCTGTGGAAACACTACCAGTGGAACACTACTGCTGTGGAAACACTACCAGTGGAACACTACTGCTGTGGAAACACTACCAGTGGAACACTACTGCTGTGGAAACACTACCAGTGGAACACTACTGCTGTGGAAACACTACCAGTGGAACACTACTGCTGTGGAAACACTACCAGTGGAACACTACTGCTGTGGAAACACTACCAGTGGATCACTACTGCTGTGGAAACACTACCAGTGGAACACTACTGCTGTGAAAACACTACCAGTGGAACACTACTGTTGTGGAAACACTACCAGTGGAACACTACTGCTGTGGAAACACTACCAGTGGAACACTACTGCTGTGAAAACACTACCAGTGGAACACTACTGCTGTGGAAACACTACCAGTGGAACACTACTGCTGTGAAAACACTACCAGTGGAACACTACTGTTGTGGAAACACTACCAGTGGAACACTACTGCTGTGGAAACACTACCAGTGGAACACTACTGCTAGAGCAACAAAGACCCCGATGGAAATAAGTGACTCTGTTCTTTCTAGGGGAACCCTGTGTACTTGACACTATGTATGATAATGGTACTTACGTGTACCTGTACCTAAATAAACTTGCTTACTAATAACAGTACTGTTGTTGATATGGAAAAAAGAACTTCAGCGACAGATTAAACGCACAGAAGTGCTCATTTGTCTCTAAGTATTCATCGTATCAGTCCTGCTGTGTACTGTGAGGTCATGTTTATATACGCAAATAACCCGCACACGGGAGAGAGGAGGAGCTTACAACGACGTTTCGGCCCGATTTGCAACATTTACAAAAGTGTGACTGTAAACTGTACAAGTAGGACCGAAACGTTGTTGTAAGCTCTCTCTAATAAGACCACAGTAGACAGGGGCTGTATGTGAGTCTCTCAGGGGTGTTAGTCTCCCCTGATCATGTATGCTAGTCTCCCCTGGGGTGCGAGTGTTGGCTTTCCCTGTGGGTGTGTCTATTAATTTATTTAATTATGTGCTTAATTGAGGGTGCAACGAGCTGTGAGTCAGGAACACCTGTGACAGGTGTGGGTATAGGTGCTAACACCTGTGACAGGTGTGGGTATAGGTGCTAACACCTACGACTGGTATGGACATAGGTGCTAACACCTGCGACAGGTGTGAGTATAGGTGCTAGCACCTGTGACAGATGTGGGTATAGGTGCTAATGCCTACGACAGGTATGGACATAGGTGCTAACACCTGCGACAGGTGTGAGTATAGGTGCTAGCACCTGTGACAGGTGTGGGTATAGGTGCTAATGCCTACGACATATATGGGTATAGGTGCTAACACCCGCGATATGTGTGGGTACAGGCGCTAACACCTGCGACAGGTGTGGGTATAGGCGCTAGCACCTGTGACAGGTGTGGCTATAGGTGCTAACACCTGTGACAGATGTGGATATAGGTGCTAACACCTACAACAGGTATGGGTATAGGTGCTAACACCTGCGACAGGTGTGGGTATAGGTGCTAACACCTGTGGGTATAGGTGCTAACACCTGTGACAGGTGTGGGTATAGGTGCTATCACCTGTGACAGGTGTGTATATAGGTGCTAACACCTGTGACAGGTGTGAGTATAGGGTCTAACACCTGTGACAGGTGTGGGTATAGATGCTAATACCTGCGACAGATGTGGGTATAGGTGCTAACACCTGCGACAGATGTGGATATAGGTGCTAACACCTGCGACAGGTGTGGGTATAAGTACTAACACCTGCGACAGATGTGGGTATAGGTGCTAACACCTGCAACAAGCGTGGGTATAAGTGCCAACACCTGTTATCTACACACCGTCAAATACACGTCTAACCAACCATGTAAACTTGACGATGCCTGGAATAACCAAAATACTGCGCAGCCAGACGTATTAAGGCAGAACTTTTGATCTTATGGTGAGAATAATCTTTTTCATACATTAATGTAAACTTTTCGAACTTGAAAAGAGGAGAAAAACGTTATTTTAGAGGTGCATAAGAAGTTAACGTCTTTAAAACCCATACATGGTTTTAAGAATAGATACGGCAGGAGAGAATATGACAGGCAGAAAGTTGGGAGGAGGGGCCAGGAGATAGGACTCGACCCATGCAACCGTGTATAGATGAGTACATGTTGATGAGTATGCATGCAGGCGCGCAAACACACACACACACACGAGCTGTGACTCGACTCCGTCAATCACAAATAGGCGAGTACACACAAAACAGGAAAAGTGTTTATCGACAAGTGCCTTTGACAACTAGCAACTACTAGTAATTACTACTACTACTACTACCACACACACAAGTACACACACACACACACACACACACACACACACACACACACACACACACACACACACACACACACACACACACACACACACACACACACACACATACACACAGGCAAGAACCAGGAGAACAGTCATCCGAAGACCTTAATACAATAACGAACTTAAAGTAATGCAGATAAGAATGTGAAGAGAGGATAGTGGAGGCATCTCTGGAGATGGTAGCAATAACAGAGACCAAACTCAGAAAGGTGATAACAGATGAGGTCTTCCCAGAAGGATATCAAATAATGAGAAAGGACAAGCTCGCAGTCTCCCCAGAAGGATATCAAATAATGAGAAAGGACAAGCTCGCAGTCTTCCCAGAAGGATATCAAATAATGAGAAAGGACAAGCTTGCAGTCTTCCCAGAAGGATATAAAATAATGAGAAAGGACAAGCTCGCAGTCTTCCCAGAAGGATATCAAATAATGAGAAAGGACAAGCTCGCAGTCTTCCCAGAAGGATATAAAATAATGAGAAAGGACAAGCTCGCAGTCTTCCCAGAAGGATATCAAATAATGAGAAAGGACCAGCTTGCAGTCTTCCCAGAAGGATATCAAATAATGAGAAAGGACAAGCTCGCAGTCTTCCCAGAAGGATATAAAATAATGAGGATGGACAAACTCAAAAAGGTGATAACAGATGTGGTCTTCCCAGACGAATATAATATAATGAGAAAACAATGTGTAGGAGCAGCGTTGTTAATCAAGAAGCAGTGAACTTTTTAGATGAGCAGAGTAAATGGAAGAGTTGAATAACTATACAACAGGGATCAACAGCCTGGTTGATCAGACCCTGGTCCACCGGGAGGGCTGGTCAAGGAACGGCCTCCAGGTAGGTAGACACTTGCATTGGTACGATAACTACCTGGAGTCTACCTGGAGTGTGTTCCAGGAATCAACGCTCCCGCGGCCCCGCCCGTGACCAGGCCTCGTGGTGGATCAGGGCCTGATCAACCAGACTCTTACCGTCAGCCACATGCAATCTAACGTACGAACCACAGTCCGGCTGGTCAGGTACTGACTTTAGGAGTCTCTCCAGCACCCTCTCGAAGACAGCCAAGGGCCTATTGGTAATTCCGCTTACGTATGCTGAGAGGCAGTTGAACAGTCTTGGGTCCCTGACACTTACTGTGTTATCTCTCAGTGTATTCATGGCACCTCTGCTTTCCATTAAGAGTCTGTTGCACCAGTTACCGAAACATATGCACGATATTAATCTTGGATATTTTTTTGCGTCACCGGATCAGCCGGGCTGTGGTTCGTACGTTGGACAACGTGCGGCCAGCAGTAACAGCCTGGTTGATCAGGCCCTGATCCACCGGGAGGCCTGGTCGTGGACCGGGCCGCGGGGGCGTTGATCCCCGGAATAACCTCCAGGTAGACTGAAGAGAAAATTTTACTTAGCAATATAAAATAGCTTAGAGAAGCACACGAGTGCGGGTAGGAGTTAGACTTGCCTAGCACGGGCCAGTAGGCCTTCTTCAGTGCTCCGCCTGTTTTATGTTTAAAATATTTCGCCTGAACATGCTTTATCATTCACACACAAGAGAAAAAAACACTTATGCTGGTAAAAAGTTTGCACGTGTGTCTGATTTATCGACTTGACGGTATTGTATACCATTTGGGAGAAAACTGTTACATTAGAACTAAGTCCGAGGAGATTTAGGAATCCCGTGATATGGGTTCAAACCCCACCCGCTCCGTGGTTTATGTGTAATCATCGTATTACGATTTCCTGAGTCTGGATTCTAACTTTTCTCATGTTCTCCAATTATCTGAGGCGTTTCAGATACTTCGACATTGTCTGTGGAGAAAGTCTTTGGTGCAGACTATCTGTGAAGAAAGTCTTTGGTCCAGACTATCTGTGAAGAAAGTCTTTGATCCAGACTATCTGTGAAGAAAGTCTTTGATCCAGACTATCTGTGAAGAAAGTCTTTGATCCAGACTATCTGTGAAGAAAGTCTTTGATCCAGACTATCTGTGAAGAAAGTCTTTGGTCCAGACTATCTGTGAAGAAAGTCTTTGATCCAGACTATCTGTGAAGAAAGTCTTTGATCCAGACTATCTGTGAAGAAAGTCTTTGATCCAGACTATCTGTGAAGAAAGTCTTTGATCCAGACTATCTGTGAAGAAAGTCTTTGATCCAGACTATCTGTGAAGAAAGTCTTTGATCCAGACTATCTGTGAAGAAAGTCTTTGATCCAGACTATCTGTGAAGAAAGTCTTTGACCCAGACTATCTGTGAAGAAAGTCTTTGGTCCAGACTATCTGTGAAGAAAGTCTTTGATCCAGACTATCTGTGAAGAAAGTCTTTGATCCAGACTATCTGTGAAGAAAGTCTTTGGTCCAGACTATCTGTGAAGAAAGTCTTTGATCCAGACTATCTGTGAAGAAAGTCTTTGATCCAGACTATCTGTGAAGAAAGTCTTTGATCCAGACTATCTGTGAAGAAAGTCTTTGATCCAGACTATCTGTGAAGAAAGTCTTTAGTCCAGACTATCTATGAAGAAAGTCTTTGATCCAGACTATCTGTGAAGAAAGTCTTTGGTGCAGACTATCTGTGAAGAAAGTCTTTGGTCCAGACTATCTGTGAAGAAAGTCTTTGGTCCAGACTATCTGTGAAGAAAGTCTTTGATCCAGACTATCTGTGAAGAAAGTCTTTAGTCCAGACTATTTATGAAGAAAGTCTTTGATCCAGACTATCTGTGAAGAAAGTCTTTGATCCAGACTATCTGTGAAGAAAGTCTTTGGTCCAGACTATCTGTGAAGAAAGTCTTTGGTGCAGACTATCTGTGAAGAAAGTCTTTGACCCAGACTATCTGTGAAGAAAGTCTTTGGTCCAGACTATCTGTGAAGAAAGTCTTTGATCCAGACTATCTGTGAAGAAAGTCTTTGATCCAGACTATCTGTGAAGAAAGTCTTTAGTCCAGACTATCTATGAAGAAAGTCTTTGGTCTCAAAGTCTCCAACCTATCTAAAGACATAGTCCTTGGAATAAAATGGCCTCCAGACTATCTGAAACACAAAAATATACTAACAAATTCTCAACGTTATAAACGCTGTCGTTACGATTACATCCACTGGGTGGGTGGAGGAGGAGTAACCAGCAGTAATATTGGTGTATGTATGGAGGGAGAGGCAGGAAGGTGAGGGAGAAAGCTGCCTTGACCTCCATCAATGTTGGAGGTTTTCTCTCAGCCTGGTTTGGTGGTGGTAAAAATATTTCTTTACTTATCGTTACTTGTCGATTTCTAATTAGTTTTATTCCTGCGGTATTTACTTATAATTTTAGCTGCCCTGGTCTGAGACCTGGTATGAGACCTTGTCTGAAACCTGATCTGAGACCTGTTCTAAGACGTGGTCTGAAACCTGATCTGAGACCTGGTCTAAGACGTGGTCTGAAACCTGATTCGAGACCTGGTCGAAGGCGTGGTTTGAAACCTAATCTGAGACCTGGTCTGAATCCTGATCTGAGACCTGGTCTAAGACCTGGTCTGAAACTTGACCTAAGACCGGGACGCGGATTCAATAATTCACAGACCCAAAAAGCCATAATTGACTACAAGATGTGTTTCTGTATCCCTGTATACCATAACCCCAACCCCCTCTGCCGCAATGATCCCAGAAATGCATCCCCTGCATACCATAACCCCAACCTCCTCTACCTCGATAATCCCAGGAAGTGAGAGAAAAGCAAAAAGAAGGGAGAAGAGAGGCAGGATGAGAGAAAGGAAAGACGGTAAATGGGATAAAGAAAGGGAGAATGGCAGAAGGGTGATAAGAGAGTACAAGAAAGGATTGAGAAAGAACGTAAAAAGGAAAAATGAAGTTGAAGGGAGAGAGGGAGAAGAGATGCTGCTGCAGGGAGAGATGAGGAGGGGAGGGGGGTAGAAGCATAATGAAAGAGTGAGGGAGGAGAAGGATCAGTCGAGAGGTTGGAGGTACTGAGGGAGGGAGGGAGAAGAGAGGAGAGGTGCCCTTCAAGGCTGGAGGGGGAGATTGAGGTCATCCTCCACCCTCTACTGCTTCTTCACCCCCTCTCACTTCCTCTTTACACATCTAATACATCCCAACTCATCCCATTCATTTCCTGTCCTCTCTACATCCCCACTCACCCCACTCATTTCCTGCCCTTTCTATATACCCACTCATCGCGTCCACCATTCACTAACAGGTGACTAGCTCATGGTCCATGCGATATTCCAGAAATAATAATTATGTGGAACAGGATGATAATAAACTAAGCACGATTAGCATCACAATGACATGGTTCTTAGGCAAATAGATAAATTAAAACCTAACAAATCCCCAGGCCCTGATGAACTGTATGCAAGGGTTCTAAAGGAATGTAAATAGGAGCTTAGCAAACCTCTGGCTAATCTTTTCAACATATCACTACAAACTGGCATGGTGCCAGATAAGTGGAAAATGGCAAATGTGATACCTATTTTCAAAACAGGTGACAGGTCCTTAGCTTCGAACTATAGACCAATAAGCCTAACCTCCATAGTGGGAAAATTTATGGAATCAATAATTGCCGAGGCAGTTCGTAGCCACCTTGAAAAGCATAAATTAATCAACGAATCTCAGCATGGTTTTACAAAGGGGTGTTCCTGCCTTACGAATTTATTAACTTTTTTCACTAAGGTATTTGAGGAGGTAGATCATGGTAATGAATATGATATTGTGTATATGGACTTCAGTAAGGCTTTTGACAGGGTTCCACATCAGAGACTATTGATGAAAATTAAGGCACATGGAACAGGAGGAGAAATTTTTTCCTGGATAGAGGCATGGTTGACAAATAGGCAGCAGAGAGTTTGCATAAATGGGGAGAAATCAGAGTGGGGAAGCGTCACGAGCGGTGTTCCACAGGGGTCAGTGTTGGGCCCCCTGCTGCTCACAATCTACATAAACGACATAGATGAGGGCATAAAGAGCGACATCAGCAAGTTTGCCAATGACACCAAAATAGGCCGTCGAATTTATTCTGACGATGACATTAGAGCATTCCAGGAAGATTTGAATAGACTGATGCAGTGGTCGGAGAAGTGGCAGATGCAGTTTAATATAGACAAATGCAAAGTTCTAAATGTTGGACAGGACAATAACCATGCCACATATAAACTAAATAATGTAGATCTTAATATTATGGATTGCGAAAAAGATTTAGGAGTTCTGGTTAGCAGTAATCTGAAACCAAGACAACAGTGCATAAGTGTTCACAATAAAGCTAATAGAATCCTTGGCTTCATATCAAGAAGCATAAATAATAGGAGTCCTCAGGTTGTTCTTCAACTCTATACATCCTTGGTTAGGCCTCATTTAGATTATGCTGCACAGTTTTGGTCACCGTATTACAGAATGGATATAAATTCTCTGGAAAATGTACAAAGGAGGATGACAAAGTTGATCCCATGTATCAGAAACCTTCCCTATGAGGATAGACTAAGGGCCCTGAATCTGCACTCTCTAGAAAGACGTAGAATTAGGGGGGATATGATTGAGGTGTATAAATGGAAGACAGGAATAAATAAAGGGGATGTAAATAGTGTGCTGAAAATATCTAGCCTAGACAGGACTCGTAGCAATGGTTTTAAGTTGGAAAAATTCAGATTCAGGAAGGATATAGGAAAGTACTGGTTTGGTAATAGAGTTGTGGATGAGTGGAACAAACTCCCGAGTACAGTTATAGAGGCTAAAACGTTGTGTAGTTTTAAAAATAGGTTGGATAAATACATGAGTAGGTGTTGGTGGGTGTGAGTTGGACCTGCCTCGCTTGTGTTACTAGGTCAGATGCCGTGCTCCTTCCTTAAGTGAATGTGACGTGACCTAACTAGGTTAGGGCATTGGCTTAACCTGGTAGGAGACTTGGACCTGCCTCGCATGGGCCAGTAGGCATGCTGCAGTGTTCCTTTTTTCTTATGTTCTCTCTTTTTACACAGGATTTGACAAGGTTAGATTAAGGATTCCTAACTTTATTGGCAAGCTAAGAGCTGTTACCTACATCAGCTCATTTGAAAGCATTTTTATTGTTATGTAACATACAAGTAGGGAACAGGATGAAGTTGGAGCCATCTGTGGGCCAGCACTTTCATTTGCTGACTAACACACACACACACACACACACACACGCACACACACACACACACACACACACACACACACACACACATACACACACACACACACACACACACACACACCTTCAGTCTTACAAAGACCCGTAAGTCACTTTCACTATCAAATTAAGGCAGTCTGTGCTCCGTCTGACGTATTAAGAAAGTTTACCTTCGCTATACCACTCTCACCTTCTGCATTCACCTTCTATCACTCTCTGCATTCACCTTCTATCACTCTCTGCATTCACCTTCTATCACTCTCTGCATTCACCTTCTATCACTCTCTGCATTCACCTTCTATCACTCTCTGCATTCACCTTCTATCACTCTCTGCATTCACCTTCTATCACTCTCTGCATTCACCTTCTATCACTCTCTGCATTCACCTTCTATCACTCTCTGCATTCACCTTCTATCACTCTCTGCATTCACCTTCTATCACTCTCTGCATTCACCTTCTATCACTCTCTGCATTCACCTTCTATCACTCTCTGCATTCACTATGACTTGTGTTTATCCTCTTGAGACAGACACACAAGCCCTGTTATTATTATTGGGAAGCCCTAAATCCGCACGAACTACAGTGCCTGGGAAACGAAAGAAATCAAGCTCGAGCAGAGGAAGGGGAGGCAAGCTCTAATTCCTCGGATCTAGAGACCTTTACCAGTATGAAGGTGAAAATTAGACACATGTGCAACATTTGGGTATCTTTATTGTAGACGTTTCGCCCTCCAGCACCAGACGAGCCTGGCCCATGGCCGGGCTCAGAGAGTAGAGAAACTCTCGAAACTCTTCAAAGGTATATCAAAGGCATCCAGTGGCTTTATCAACATAAACTCAAGGACATAATGGTATGACTGTAGAAGTATATACAAAATATGGGGTAATCAGTCCCTCAGCCTTGGAGTGGGTGAAGAGCACCGTAGTCTTGAAGACTCTGGAGCACAGGTGGTCTTCACCAGCTCCAAAGTTGAGGGACTGATTACCTCAAACTCCTCCTGTTCTTCACCATTCTCCTTTGTATGGACTGATGAAGCCACTGTGTGGCGAAACGTTTCCTCAATAAAGATACCCAAGAGTTGCACATGTGTCTAATTTATCAACTTGTCAGTTCTCTGAACCATTCATGTATATTATTACCTTGTGGTGGCCTGGTGGTTAACGCTCTCGCTTCACACGGTGAGGGCCTGGGTTCGATTCCCAGCCAGAGTAGAAATATTGGGCGTGTTTCTTTCCACCTGTTGTCTATGTTCCCCATCAGTAAAATGGGTACCTGGGTGTTAGTCGACTGGTGTGGGTCACATCCTGGGACACTGACCTAATTTGCCCGAGATGCTCAGCATAACAAGTGGCTTTCTATATAGTAGTATGTCATTGTTGTCAGCTAGGACTGTATACCTTGTACATGTACTTGTAGTAAATAAAGATTATTATTATTATTCCTACCTCCTCCTCCCCCTCCAGCTCCTCCTCGCTTTAAAGACCATCTACTCTAAGACGGTCACATTAAGAGTAACCATCACTTCCATACAAACTTTAACAATATTTTAATCTCTTAAAATAGCAATACACACTCATAATGTATATATAAATATTCCCATAATACACACATATATACACCTTATTATATATTAATAGAATACGCAATTTATATGCCCCACGATGTATATACAGATATGCTCCTCAATGTATGTAAAATGGCGTTCATACACCGTTCAATGTTTGTGTACTGGTGGGCACTGTATAGAGGTGTATAACCTGTGTATACTACATGTTATACTACCTGAGGTTTACCTGTTACAAGTTTTATGTGTTTTATCAGACTTCGAATCTGAAAGATTAAAACTTTAAGACTGATATATTTCCTGTGGGAGATGGGTGAGAGAGAGAGAGAGAGAGAGAGAGAGAGAGAGAGAGAGAGAGAGAGAGAGAGAGAGAGAGAGAAAGGTAGATAGTGAAGTGAGGTGAGGAGTCCACACGCACAACCTGGCTATGGGAAAGAGGTAATTGGCCAGCCCTTTGCTCTGAGCTCGCCACCACCGATTGGAATACTCTTCTCCAAGGGGATGTTGACAACCAAGTGAAAGCCTTCACTGGACACATCCTTAATCTTCAACAAGAACACATTCCTCACCGGCAATATGTGACGAAGCGTAAAGATCAGTCTTGGTTTGGCTGGCGAAGGTATAAGAGACATCCTACCACCTATAACAGGAACTTACACAGCCAAGCCTGTAGGCATTTGGGTGACGTTCAAAAGTGGGTCATTGCTAAATGGCAGGTGGACACAAAAAGAAAGCTAGCATCAGGTAGGGTAGGTTCCAAAACCTGGTGGTCCCTGGTCAAGGACAGACAAGGTTATCTGCCTGATGAACTCATTCCACCTCTAAATCGACAGGATGGGACCACCTCTGCTAGTAGTCAAGAGAAGGCGGACCTCTTTGCTGAACACTTTGCTACCAAAATGCAAGTTCCTGATCCAGCAAGGGTCCCTCCTTGGCTAGCTGCAAGAACTGTGTCAAAACTCAGTGGTGACAATAAGGCAGGAGGAGGTGCATTTCCTTCTTAAATCGCTTGACCAAGAAAAGGCTGTGAGCCCAGACAAGTTGAGCCCAAGATTGTTGAGAAGATGTGTAGACCAGCTAGCAGCACCTCTAACTCGCATCTTTCAGCACTGCCTAGTACAGTGTAAATAGCCTATGTGGAAAGAGGCCATTCACAAAAAGAAGAGCAAAGCAGAAATCAGCAACTACAGACCAGTGTCACTGCTGTCAATCACAGGCAAGATCCTTGAGAAAATAATCTCAAGACAAATGACAGAGTTTTTTGACTACCACTCACTACTTTGTGACTGTCAGTATGGCTTCATGAAACGTTATTCTACTAAGTGGCACCAGTCACCGGATGAATCCAAAGTCAGCTGTGTGGTAGCACTGGACATTGCTGGCGCTTTCGACCGAGTATGGCACCAGGACCTCTTGACAAAACTGCAAGCACTGGGAATTTCAGGATTTACGCTACGTCTCCTCAGTGATTACCTTCATGGTAGATCTCTAACGCTATGGGACAGAATCAGCAAGACATCCTATTGGGACAAATGTTCCACAAGGAAGTGTGCTGGGTCCATTGTTATGGAATGTCTACCTCAGTGACCTTCATCTCATCCCAGAATCCTATGCATATGCAGACGACTGTACACTGACATTCACTTATCCAAGAGAAGAAATGCCAGCTGCTCTAAGCTACATCTATCACCAGCTGAGAGCTATATCAGCTTGGGGAAATAGATGGCAAGTAACATTTGCACCTGAGAAAACGCAAATGATGATCGTCTCTAGGCACCATGATGGTAATGCTGGTGCAGTAGTAAGTATGAATGGGAGGATGTTGGCACCTGGAGAAGAAGTTGATATCCTTGGGGGTGAAATCTGACTCCAAACTGACCATGAAGAACCACGTTGTAAATCTTGCAAACAAGGCAGCCAGGAAGCTTACAGCACTTTGCCGTATCTCGCATCTGCTTGATAGTAGGGGTTGCAAGATCCTGTACGAGGCACAAGTACACTCACACCTTGAGTATGCTCCACTTTCTTGGTTTGCCTCCCCCCCCCCCCCCGTCTTATCTACGACTGCTTGGCGGAGTAGAGAACAGACTAAGACGTCTCATCTCTCGCCTGGACCCATCCTGGACAGATCTATCATTTCAGCAGAGCCTTCAACACAGGAGGGATGTGGGTGGCCTTACTGTTATGTACAAGGCCAACATTATCAAGGTGCCACACTTAGCTCCGCTTCGAGGACAGCGAGAAGAAAGCTTCTATACCACAAGACGGGCAGCCAGCAGCAACTTCGCTCTGGCTGCACCCTTCTCCAGAACATCACTTCATCTGAGATCATTTATCCCCAGGATGACTCGAGTATGGAACACATTCGTACAGCATTATGATGTCAACGAGATGAAGTTAGTTGATCAAATCAAAATGCTGGCCCACAGATGGCTCCAACTTCGTCCTGTTCCCTACTTGTATGTCTCATAACAATAAAAATGCTTTCAAATGAGCTGATGTAGGTAACAGTTCTTAGCTTGTCAATAAAGTTAGGAATAATTAACTTGTAAATAGCTTGTCAATAAAGTTAGGGATCCTTAACCTACCCTTGTCAAACCCTGTGTAAAAAAAAAAAGAGAAAGGTAGACAGAGGGAGAGAGAGAGAAAAGTAGATAGAGGGAGAGAGAAAGGTAAGTAGAGGGAGAGAGAAAGGTAAATAGAGGGAGAGAGAAAGGTAAGTAGAGGGAGAGAGAGAAAGGTAAATAGAGAGAGAGAAAGGAGGGGACAGAGCAGAGGGGAGGGGTGATAACCTACCACGAGTCGACCTTCATGACACCCCCTCTCCCCTTCACCTGAGAATGGAACGGGGGTGAAGGTCAGGTGGTAATGACGTCACTCTTGGCCTCAAACCACCTTCCGCATTACCGAGTATACACATCCCGCTTTTTACACACAAACAGGTATCTTAGCTTACTCAGCATCGTGCTGTCACATTATTATTAAAAATGGTATCACATCTGACTTGAAGATTAAGACATATATGCAACAGTTGGGTATTTTTATTGATGATATGTTTTAGCAATAAGGATACCCACGTGTTGCACATGTGCCTTCATCTGACACCTTATTGCAATGCAAGAAAATCAACTGTAACCTAACTGCAGCGACCATCCAAGAAGTTACAACCATCATATGTGGTAACACAAAGTTTGTTAAATGTTTTGCACTCTGGCAGCCTGTCTCAAGAACACGTAGATAATTATATAACAGGGAAGGAGGAGCACAGCAGCAGGTGAAAGTGAACATGGTACATAATCAAATCAGGTTGATAAGACACATGTGCATCAGATAGGTATCTTTACTCCGAAATATTTCGCCTACACAGTAGGCTTCTTCATTCAAGTACAGAGAATTTTGCAGCAGTAGAGATGTAAAGATGATGTCACCAGTCCATCTGGAACAATGTGAAGTTGAGGTATGTATGTATAATGTTTGCCAAGATCGGGGTCCTGGCACTGGTCTCAATCTTGCGATGACTCGTCTCTGGCTCCCGAGGGAGAAAGGCTCTACAATGATGCAACGTATGTTGCTCAAGCACTGTTCTGGTCGTTCATCTGGAGCGTCCCATAAGCGATAACGCCCTATGTACTCCTAACTATGGACACTAGCGAGGAGGAGGATATATTGTTATCACGGGCAACAGCTTGTCTGGTTCGTTGACTCCATGGTAAACTAGTGTGGCCGCAGTCATCTCTGGGATAGTATGGAGATTTATACTGGCGGAAGGTGAGATGCAATCAACTACTAGAAGAAAGAAGGGATGGATTTGAGAGGGTAGGTCCCTCTCAAATCCATCTCTTCTCACTTGAATAAACTGTCCAAGATAAACCATACCACGGGCGGGATTTGAACCCACGGTCAGAGTCTCAAAACTCCAGACCGTCTGGCTCACGATTTTGTGAGTCCTGTCCAAGATACCAGTGTGTTGCCCTCTCAATGATTACATTTTTTACTATGGGTGGGATGTACCTCACCTTCCGCCAGTATAACTCTCCACACTGTCGCTTCAGCTTCATTCTATTCAAGATTGATGGACTCATTAGCAGAGAGAGTTACACACACTCAGTTCACAGAGTTCACTACCTTATCACTAGATAGGCACATGGCTTCTGCCAAAAAGAAGAGGCCACGATGCTCCAAGAACATGACGGAGGACTCGGATTTGGAAATGTGGGGAGCAATTCTATCGAAGAAGTTGAGAGACCACTCAGTGTCATCAGAGGAAGAGGAAGATCCTGCTCACATTGTAGCCGATCTGACAGCTCCAACCATGGATCCAGCGAATATGGAAACAGGGGAGGAAATAAACACCCCACCCCCCAAAAACCAAAAGGGATGGATCACTGTGGACAACAAGAAGTGCCGTCTGTGCAAGGAGCAGGCAAACCAGCTCAACCGACCTGGTAAATTCAAGGTGAAGTCTTACGGGGACCACAGAACCCACTATGGCGTTGTTTCATACCTGGAATCACGACACAACCTGAAGTTCAAGATATGGTTCAACTTGAGGGGAGAACCAATATTGACTCCTCTCAACAAGGAAATGTATACCACCTTGAAAAGAGTCATGGAGACAGATCGCTCATTCACCCTGGAGGAACTGGACTCTCGATAGATGAGATACCCGCTGATGATGCCCATCGAGGCAGTAGCAGCTCACCCCAGCTCAACGTCTCAAGGCAAAGACAGCAGGCAATGCACCAACCCGACAGGTCCTCATACAGCATATAGGATCACTGCCATCCCAGCTGGACCTCGGTTCTTGGGGCAGGTACGATGTCAGGACCTTCACAGCAGAACCAGTTTGCTGTTTCAAGTGTCAGCATTATGGACACCTGGGTGCACTCTGCCAGAACAGAGTAATCTGCGGTGTCTGCAGCCAGCACCACCCTACCGAGGAATGCATCACCAAGCTGAAAAAAGCATCTCCACCCACTCCACAATGCCCGAACTGCAGGCAGAAACACCATGCCTGGCTACGACAAATCATCACTCTCAGCAGACGATGGGTACAGAGAACCCTGTCACACCACAGATCTCTCATCAGCTAACCCAACTCAATGCCCAGGAATTCCCAACCCTTGAAGTCTCAACCAGGTGTTATGGTCAAGAACCTCCTGCACCCCTACCTCAACGAAGAAACAGAAACAAGAGGAACAGGAGGCGTCAACAGGGTACGTCTGGTCAATGCGATCAGCAGGCAGCACTAAACGAGCCCCCACCGGCCATAGCACGACAATGCAGGCACTCCTTACCCGGCACAGGCACTTTGCATGCTCAACTGGCACCTCAACAGCAGATCCCGGCTACCCAACCTGGTATACAGCAACAGACCACGGTACATACAATAAAGAAATCCAACCCTCAGCAGTCCCTACAGACCACAACAGCCCAGGTAATATCCACTGTTTCGAACCCAACGCCAAAGCAGGTCCTCACCAGGGAGGATCTCGTAGCATTCATCAGGGTGTTCAGAGATCTTATTTGCAACACAATCAACTCCACGGAACAACAGAGCATATTCCTGCAGATGGTCAGTACGCTCCTGAGAGTGTGCTTACTGACCAAGGAGGAGACAGTGGATGCCATGAATTTGCAGGTTCTCAGAGCGGGCAGGGCTCAGTCTCCAGCTCAGGAAACAACAGCGATGGAATAACCTCGATACCAAATCACACCCTCAAGGTCCTACAATGGAACATTCAGGGCCTGAGGGGCAAACAGCACCTCTTGCTGGAGGCAGCAATTCGGGATCAGGTTGACATCGTCTTGCTACAAGAAACTCTGACTGTCCCGACTATCTGCCCAAGACTACCGGATTTTGCTGGGTATTTTCGGCACATGGACGCGGGCATTCACTGCAGAGGCACAGCTGTATTTGTATCCAATACAATACCTCACAAGGTTATAACCAACCCTGTGGACTGTGGGGAGAATGTCGAGGTACAGGCCATCCTTGCACACATACCTGGGGTGCCCATTACCATCTATAACATCTACAAAAACCCAAGACACACCCTCGACATTGCAGAGCTCCTCACACTAGCACACACTGAGTGTATTATTGTGGGTGGAGATTTCAATGCACATCACCCAATGCTGCACTCTCACTCAGCAACCAGTGCTGCTGGCAGACACATAGCAATGCTCCTACACGATATTGCAGAGGTAAAGTTGCTAAACAATGGAGACCCCACACACTTGTTGGGTGGCTGCCTCGACCTTACCTTCGGGTCAAGACAACTCGCAGCAGGAGCCACATGGGAAACTCATCCTCATCTTGTCAGTGACCACTTTGCAGTGATCACCACCTTCAACATCAACAGGCCTCCCACAGTTGTGCTGCCTCCTAGATGGGACGTAAAGAGGGCCAACTGGAAGGTGTTCCAGGATTATCTACATGACTGGTGGTCCACATACACTCTATCTGAAGACTGTGATACGGCTGAACAGAAGTTAATCACTGTTCTCATCAAGGCAGCACAATGTGCAATTCCAAAGAGGTCCGCAAGACGCACTCACAAAAGAGACTGGTGGTTCTACAACGACGAGGTGCGGGAGCAGAACGACCGCATCAACTCTTTTAGGAAGCTATACAGGCGTAACCCTATGGCAGAGAACAGGAATACTCTGAGAGCCATTGTGCAGCATGCCCGCAGAGTCTCTCTCAGAGTAAAAACTGAGAAATGGCTGGAGTGGTGCTCAACATTTGGGCATCACATCACCTTATCTGAGATATGGGGCAAGCTCAACATAGCAACTGGCAAGAGCAAGCCGAGGCCACCAGCACACCCGAACCCATCCCAGGAAGCTGAGAAACTAGTGGAGCTTTTCACTTCCAGGGGAGCCTCCACTCAGCTCCCACAGGACATCCGGAATATACAGACGGATCTTCTGCCACAACGCCAGTTAACGATACAAGCTGCATGTGAGTCGGAAGATGTGACTGACGAAGACCTCATGGACTTGGAACTCCGACGTGCCATTAAGAACACAGGTGACACTGCCCTGGGCATCGATGGTGTTATGTACTCCATGATTGCACGGGCTGGGCAGAGTGGATGGGAGGCCATACTAGACACCATAAACAAGTCGTGGAGGTCTGGGGCACTCCCAGCAGCTTGGAAGAAAGCTACCATCGTACCAATTCTAAAGCCCAAGGACCCAGACAGTATGAGACCCATATCTCTGACCAGCTGTTTAGCCAAGACTGCTGGGAGGATGGAGTTAAACCGCCTCGTATGGAAACTTGGACCCCCTCATCATCACATATTTGGCTTTGCCAAAGGAGTGGGTACAGCAGAGTGCATAACCACCCTACTAAGCCAGATTACTGATAGTAACATCGTCTACCTTGTCCTTGAGAAGGCATTTGAGCTAGCCAGCCCCACAGCAATTCTAGCAATACTAGCTCAGAAGGGAATCAAAGGACGCCTCCTGGCCTGGATAGAGTCCTACCTTAGGAACAAGCAGGCCTGTGTCAGCTTTCAGGGACACTACTCTTCCTTTAAAACCCTGGAAAATGGCACACCACAAGGAGTTGTGCTCAGTCCTACCCTGTTTAACGTCCTTATGCAGGAACTTGTGAGCCTTCCCTTTCATAGTGGTATGCAGCTCCTCAGCTATGCTGATGATCTTGCTCTCGTAGTGAATGGGAAAGGCAATTTGGAGTGACAGGCCAAGAAAGCTTTGGACCTAATTACACAGTCTGCAAAGAACAAGGCCTCAAGATCTCGGCCGAGAAATCTCTTGCAATGATGTTCAAGGGACCAGATCCTGTGAATAGATTACGTATTCAGGATATAGAACTTGAATGGACAGGCTCCTACCTGTACTTGGGAATCTACATTGATAAAAAGCTGACTTTTCAGAAACAGGCCGAGTATGTCAGGTCACGTGCTCTACTCAGACTCAACGCCATGAGAGCCATGACGAGGCACCGTGCAGGGGCAAGCAAAGATGTACTTCACTTGTACTATATACAAGCTATTTGCTCGCTCATTGACTATGGTGCACCGGCGTTAGTTCAGAGCAGGCAAAGGGTGGAGGTCGTACAAAACCAGGCGATAAGAACTATGCTTGGGGCCCCCATCTGGACCAACACAGTATGTCTCAGATCTGAGGCCCGGCTTCCTTCCCTGGCTGACAGGGTAAGATACATAAACGCCTGCAAAGTAGCCACGATTCTGCACCAGCAGCAAGGTACCCCACTAAGGAGATGGTTATTGACAACCATGACACATGATCCCACACTCTTCATGGACTACTCCTGGATTCGTTCATTTTGTGCTGCTGGGCAGAAGCTGCTGCCTATACAACTACTCCTTGAGAAGAGTTGTGACCTTCCTGTTGCTGGGTACCATCCACCACCTCCCTGGCGCCCAGATCCAGCCGATGTTTGCATCATACAGCTACCCATCTCTAAGCGTCTCTGCAGTCAAGACACCCTCAGCAATCATGCTGAGACAAGCATGGCACTGGCAGAGGGAGGCACATGTGCAGTGTATTTCACAGATGGCTCTGTCAACCCTGACAGAAAGAGAGCAGCAGCGGGACTGTACCACAATGGTCACACACAAGGCTGGCGACTCCCTGACCACTGCACGATCCTTCAAGCTGAGCTGGTGGTGATTCAGCAGGCATTGTCACATGCCCTACATCGACTCTGACCTGTCATACATGTTGATTCCACCTCTGCAATCAATGTTCTCTCCCATCCTCAACCACAGGACAATATTCACCTCATCACATTGATCCTGAGCATAATGACAACCTTAGAAGTTCAGGGTAACAGATCGACATTGAACTGGATCCCCAGCCATGCTAGCATCCGGGGAAATGAGGCGGCAGATGATGCAGCCAAGGCAGCAACAGACTATCCACAGGTTGGGATTACTGTCCTCATCAACCTACGACAGACCAAACTGGTGGCTGCCAGAGCCATGAAACTTATGGGGGAGGTCTTAGGTAATACCCCATCTCAACAGTGGTACCGAGCAGCGACTCAGGGAGAACCCCCTCCATATGATAGAAGCTGGTCCAGAGCGCAGTGTACCGCCATCCATCGGCTTCGTTTGGGCTTTCCCACAGCCAAGATGATGGTAGACAAGGCTGAGGAGGAGATGTGCCAGTACTGTCAGCACATTGTCCAGCGGCCCCTAACACACTATCTTCTGGAGTGCGAAGTTACTGAGACACTTCACAGGCAACTAGGGGTGATATTCCCTCCCGAAGAGGACCCAGAGATGACTGCGGCCACACTAGTGTACCATGGAGTCAACGAACCAGACAAGCTGTTACCTGTGATAATGACATATCCTCCTCCTCGCTAGTGTCCATAGGTAGGAGTACATATGGTGTTGTCGCTTATGAGATGCACCAGTTGAACTGACCAGAAGAGTACTTGAACAGCATATGTCTCATCATTGTAGAAACCTTTCTCCCTCGGGAGCCAGAGACGGGTCATCGCAAGATTGAGACCCGTGCCAGGACTACGGTCTTGGCGAACATTATACATACATACATGTTAGAAGTGATCAAGGTCCCAGGACCCAAACGTTTTCTAGTAAATATGTCTCTAGTGTTTGCTTACGTGTCTTTCTAAACCATGTTCATATCTTATACACATGTGTTATACACATGTGTTTGCTGGTGCTGTATAAGACCTCAGGTGTAGTGAATCTAGACACATGTGCAACTCTTGGGTATCTTTATTGAAGAAACGTTTCGACACACAGTGGCTTCATCGACTCCAGACTGAGGGACTGAATACCTCAAAACTCCCTCTGATCTTCACAATTCTTCTTTGTATAAGACTGATGAGGCCACTGTGTGGCGAAGCGTTTCCTCAATAAAAATACCCAAGTGTTGGACACGTGTCTAAATTTACCAACTTGTCGGTTCTCTGAACCATTTATCTACACTCGGCTGTACTACGCACCTCGAGGGATGTTGCTCTATACGTACATCTGCAAAGAAATGACAAGAGGGCGGTATTGCCCTGGCCTTGAATAACAATAATGTAGGACATGTGTGTTATACAATATCAAACATGTACAACCTGTCAGACACTGCAACATTATGGAATGTGTGATGAATGGTTTGAAAAACCGACAAGTTGAAGATTGAGACACTTATGCAGCATATGGGAATCTTTATTCAGGAAACGTTTCGCCACACAGTGGCTTCATCAGTCCAATAGAAAGAGGAAGGCATAAGGAGAGGAGTATGAGGTAATCAGTCCCTCGGCCTGGAGTCGATGTGTTCAGTCCATCAATCTTGTAGAATGTACAGCATAGGGCCGTAGACGTGGCTGATGAAGCCACTGTGTGGCGAAACGTTTCCTGAATAAAGATTCCCATAGTCCAGCTGGGCTTGTGAGGTCTCTGGGGAGACCTAATTTAACCAATTATATCGTCACACCTTGCCTTGGCAAACGTCTGTAGCCATGCCCACGTCTGAGGTCTGTTGTTCTTGACGCCTCAGACCTAGGCGTCAGGTCGTACACGTGGTTGTGGAGGGTGCTTGGACCACCATAAAAGCCCAAGGAAGAGCATGATCATGGGATTGGAGCGGAGCTGCTGCTGGGGCGCAGAGCTCCTGAGCAGAAGATTCGGGCAGAGCTCTGGCCTGGGTGCAGAGCTCTGAGCAGAGACATTTCGAGAGGAGCTGCTGCTGGGGTGCAGGGCTCGGGAGAAGGCTGCTGAAGTCTCTGGAGGAGACTGTTGGAGACATTGGGCAGAGTACTGGCTTGGCACAGTACTCGTGCTGTGTAGGTCTTGGGACCTGTGGCTTAGTTCCTGTAGTGAACTGTCCTCTGAACTATATTGTAAGTTACATTCATTTTGGTCAAGTTGATTGTGTTCCCTGTCTCACTGCTTATATGTACCATCCCATTTATCTAAACCCCAATAATGTTCTCCTGTTCCCAAATATATTATTGTACAAGGACTTAATAATAAACTGTGTTTGAGTAGAATAGTAATATTCACTGTCCCTGTCTTTTTTTTCTTATATTTTATTATGTTTATATATGAGTGAAGAATGGGCGAGGCATATGTTAGTGAGTAGTGTAGAGTTAATGAGAGTGTCGTGGTGGTCACCACTGACCTGTCATTACCTACCTACCTCCGCTAATCATCTCACTCCTACCACCTCGCCTGCCTCTCCCCTGCCTACATAATCCCTTACTCCCATATTCCCCTTATATCCTATTCAACCATCACCCCCCTACATGACATGGTGTCTAAGCGGTGGTGGTTCTTCTTATTTTTATAGTAGGAACCAGTCCCATGTGCCTTATTTTTGACTGCTCGGTTATACTTATGTTATGCTACCATTTTTTTTCTTGTGTGTGTAAAGTTAAAGTAAATATCAGTGTGATATTATAATCCTAGTGACCTTAACTGACCTTTTTTTCAGACGGTGGAGTTGGTTGTTGGTTAGAGATAAATGGTGGAGAATATCAGTATTTGGGTGAGACTTTTGGGGGAAGCAATTACTGGCCGAAATTGAATATTTACAGAGGAATGAGAAGTCACCCAGCCCACCTTGGAAGACTCACCCACAACTGTCACCCATTGAAGAGTTGCCTATAATTGCTGTCCACCTGATGTGCCCAGTCACCCAGCTGATATGCCCAGTCACCCAGCTGATGTGCCCCAGTAGATGTATTGCTGCCCTGGTCTGTCATCCAGTGTAGTGGGTGTCTGTCTGCGTCACCCAGCCTCTGTGACCATCACCCACGGACCGCCAGTTACTCGCAGTTGCCAGGGAAGGGTGACCGCACCTGCTGTTGATGACCTGAAGTGACCTCACCTCACCTCGAGCAACTGACCATAGCCTGCTACTGCTGATGTCGGCTGCTGTGATGCTGCTGAGATGCTGTAGCCGTGCTGCTATGCTGTGGCCGTGCTGTGTGCTGCTGTGATACGGCCGTGCTATGTGCTGCTGTGATACGGCCGTGCTGTGATGCTGGGACCGTGCTGCGATGCTGTAGCCGTGCTGCGATGCTGTGGCCGTGTTGTGTGCTGCTGTGATACGGCCGTGCTATGTGCTGCTGTGATACGGCCGTGCTGTGATGATGGATATGCTGTGGCCGTGCTGTGATGCTGCGATGCTGCCTAGCTCAAGAGGAGATGGCGGTGATGCTGCAGTGGTGTGTGAGGGATTCTGGCTGGTGTGCCAGGACAGGAGAATCTACTATGAAGGAGTTGCCATCCTCGGAGATGTGGAAGGACGTGAGCCGCGGAGATGGACTCCAGCTGCTGGGACCAGCCTGCTTTCAAGGGCGGCATGGAGGTGTGTCCTGCCTTGCTGGTCGACCTGTGCGACAGGTATGCGGGGATGCCCTGCCAGCCATGAGAGACAATTAAGAGTGTGAGATGTCCCCAGCCTACTTTGACTTGCCAGAAGTGTTAGTGTTACCTGTGTGGAATAAGGTGACCTTGAAAACGGTCCAGTGATTATGGCCGCCTTGTTTTATGAGGCCAGTGAATCCTAGTAGTGGCATAGGATAATGGAGGGTCTTAGCTGCGATGCCTGCCCTGTCTCGATTTTCAGATGTTGTAGTGTGCATGTGAAGTGTGCCGAAAATGCGACCTTGGTGGTCGTGAAGTGGTCCAGTTGCAGTTACTTGAAAGAATGCAACCCGTTGGAGCAGTTTTCCACGCCATAGAAGCCTAGAGAGGTTTGGCCCAATGGTTAACGTGCGAGGGTGACTAGCATTGGCTAGTGCATTTCTAGTAGAAGTAGGGAAGGCACTGGAGCCCGATATTTAGGTTTAAGGAGAAATGACGGGTAAGGAGGCTTTGCACCAGAGAGCGACTATTATGCTGGCCAACTGCCAGAGGTACTGATTATGCTGCCTTGTGGTAGTTGAGGAGGTTGAGGGAAATATAATTGTATTATGTATAATTTTGTTTTTGTATTGTAATAGATTTAAGGGATTAGGATTAAAATAGTCTAATAACTAGGACAAATTGTCCTAGTTCTCAGATATTTTAAATTGGGGGAGAAAGGGGGATGTGATGTAGTCCAGCTGGGCTTGTGAGGTCTCTGGGGAGACCTAATTTAACCAATTATATGGTCACACCTTGCCTTGGCAAACGTCTGTAGCCACGCCCACGTCTGAGGTCTTTTGTTCTTGACGCCTCAGACCTAGGCGTCAGGTCGTACACGTGGTTGTGGAGGGTGCTTGGACCACCATAAAAGCCCAAGGAAGAGCATGATCATGGGATTGGAGCGGAGCTGCTGCTGGGGCGCAGAGCTCCTGAGCAGAAGATTCGGGCAGAGCTCTGGCCTGGGTGCAGAGCTCTGAGCAGAGATTCGAGCGGAGCTGCTGCTGGGGTGCAGGGCTCGGGAGAAGGCTGCTAAAGTCTCTGGAGGAGACTGTTGGAGGCATTGGGCAGAGTACTGGCTTGGCGCAGTACTCGTGCTGTGTAGGTCTTGGGACCTGTGGCTTAGTTCCTGTGATGAACTGCCCTCTGAACTACATTGTAAGTTATATTCTGTTTCGCCAAGCTAATTGTATTCCCTGTCTCACTGCTTATGTGTACCACCCCATTTATCTAAACCCCAATGTACTCCTGTTCCCAAATATATTATTGTACAAGGACTTAATAATAAACTGTGTTTGAGTAGAATAGTAATATTCACTGTCCCCGTTATTTTTTCTTATATTTTATTATGTTTATATATGAGTGAAGAATGGGCGAGGCATATGTTAGTGAGTAGTGTAGAGTTAATGAGAGTGTCGTGGTGGTCACCACTGACCTGTCATTACCTACCTACCTCCGCACTCATCCCTCCTACTGCCTCGCCTGTCCCCTATCTACTAACTCCCTCCTCTTACCCCCATATTCCCCTAATCATTGCCCCCCCTACATGACACACTGAGGTCCGGGATCGATCCCCGGTACGGCTGGAAACATCAGGACGTGTTCCCATAAGACACCTGCTGTCCATGTTCACCTAGCAGAAAAATAGGTACTTGGATGTCAGTCGACTGGTGTGGGTGGCATCCTGGGGGACCAAATTGACCTAATTTGCAGGAAATTCTCAGCATAACAAGCTGACAATAATAATAATAATAATAATAATAATAATAATAATAATAATAATAATAATAATAATAATAATAATAATAAAATTATTATTATTATTATTATTATTATTATTATTATTATTATTATTATTATTATTATTATTATTATTATTATTATTATTATTATTATTATTATAACGGAGGTGTGGGCAGATCGAAGGTCAGAAAATGAAGGAGAGTTGACCTATGGTAGCGTGTGTGGGGTCACAGGTCAACAGGGAGGTCACACTAGCAAGCTCAAGGAAAAGGTGTGGCTTGGGGGGGGGGGGGGTTACACGCACCACGTTTAGTAATAATATTTCTCGCCTGTTGCAACGGTAATGTGACTATTTCTCGCCTGTTGCAACGGTAATGTGACTATTTCTCGCCTGTTGTAACGGTAATGTGACTATTTCTCGCCTGTTGCAACGGTAATGTGACTATTTCTCGCCTGTTGCAACGGTAATGTGACTATTTCTCGCCTGTTGCAACGGTAATGTGACTATTTCTCACCTGTTGCAATGATAATGTGACTATATCTCACCCGTTGCAACGGTAATGTGAATATTTCTCACCCGTTGCAATGGTAATGTGACTATTTCTCACCTGTTGCAATGGTAATGTGACTATTTCTCGCCTGTTGCAACGGTAATGTGACTATTTCTCACCCGTTGTAATGGTAATGTGACTATTTCTCACCCGTTGCAATGGTAATGTGACTATTTCTCACCTGTTGCAACGGTAATGTGACTATTTCTCGCCTGTTGCAACGGTAATGTGACTATTTCTCACCCGTTGTAATGGTAATGTGACTATTTCTCACCTGTTGCAACGGTAATGTGACTATTTCTCACCTGTTGCAACGGTAATGTGACTATTTCTCACCTGTTGCAATGGTAATGTGACTATTTCTCACCCGTTGCAATGGTAATGTGACTATTTCTCACCTGTTGCAACGGTAATGTGACTATTTCTCACCTGTTGCAACGGTAATGTGACTATTTCTCACCTGTTGCAACGGTAATGTGACTATTTCTCACCCGTTGCAATGGTAATGTGACTATTTCTCGCCTGTTGCAACGGTAATATGACTATTTCTCGCCTGTTGCAACGGTAAGGTGACTATTTCTCACCTGTTGCAACGGTAATGTGACTATTTCTCGCCTGTTGCAACGGTAATATGACTATTTCTCGCCTGTTGCAACGGTAAGGTGACTATTTCTCACCTGTTGCAACGGTAATATGACTATTTCTCACCCGTTGCAACGGTAATATGACTATTTCTCACCCGTTGTAACGGTAATGTGACTATTTCTCACCTGTTGCAACGGTAAAATGACAATATTTCTCTCCTGTTACAAGTAACGTGACTAATATTTCTCCGATTTCAACGGCAACGTGACTAATATTTCTCTCCCGTTGCAACGGTAACGTGACAGTAATTCTTACCTGTTGCAACCTTAATATGACAATATTTTCTCCTGTTACGTGACAAACATTTATCCTGTTGCAACGGTAACGTGACTATCTCCCTCCTGTTGAAACGGTAACGTGACAAATATTTTCCTCCTGTTGTAATAGTAACGCTATATTTCTCTCCTGTTGCAACAGTAATGTGTGTTAACATTCTTGCAACGGTACCGTTACATTAATAATTATATTTTGTTGCAACGGTACCGTGAAGTATTTATCTTTTTACAGTGCCGTTCTTCTGTTAAAACGGTACCATTACAATGTTTTATGTTCCAACGGTACAGTGACACTAAAATTTTCTTTTCTTTACAGGCGAATAATTCGTATACAAGAGACCAGTGGTTACACTCTATAATATGGAAGGTGAGTAGTACTGTGTAGTAGTAGTAGTAGTAGTAGTAGTATACAAGAGACCAGTGGTTACACTCTATAATATGGAAGGTGAGTAGTACTGTGTACTAGTAGTAGTAGTAGTAGTAGTAGTAGTAGTAGTAGTAGTAGTAGTAGTAGTAGTAGTAGTAGTAGTAGTATACAAGAGACCAGTGGTTACACTCTATAATATGGAAGGTGAGTAGTAGTAGTAGTAGTAGTAGTAGTAGTAGTAGTAGTAGTAGTAGTATACAAGAGACCAGTGGTTACACTCTATAATATGGAAGGTGAGTAGTAGTAGTAGTAGTAGTAGTAGTAGTAGTAGTAGTAGTAGTAGTAGTAGTAGTAGTAGTAGTAGTAGTAGTAGTTGTGGTAGTAGTAGTAGTAGTAGTAGTAGTAGTAGTAGTATACAAGAGACCAGTGGTTACACTCTATAATATGGAAGGTGAGTAGTACTGTGTACTAGTAGTAGTAGTAGTAGTAGTAGTAGTAGTAGTAGTAGTAGTAGTAGTAGTAGTAGTAGTAGTAGTAGTGGTAGTAGTGGTAGTAGTAGTAGTAGTATACAAGAGACCAGTGGTTACACTCTATAATATGGAAGGTGAGTAGTACTGTGTACTAGTAGTAGTAGTAGTAGTAGTAGTAGTAGTAGTAGTAGTAGTAGTAGTATACAAGAGACCAGTGGTTACACTCTATAATATGGAAGGTGAGTAGTACTGTGTACTAGTAGTAGTAGTAGTAGTAGTAGTAGTAGTAGTAGTAGTAGTAGTAGTAGTAGTAGTAGTAGTAGTATACAAGAGACCAGTGGTTACACTCTATAATATGGAAGGTGAGTAGTAGTAGTAGTAGTAGTAGTAGTAGTAGTAGTAGTAGTAGTAGTAGTAGTAGTAGTAGTAGTAGTAGTAGTAGTAGTAGTAGTAGTAGTAGTAGTTGTGGTAGTAGTAGTAGTAGTAGTAGTAGTAGTAGTATACAAGAGACCAGTGGTTACACTATAATATGGAAGGTGAGTAGTAGTAGTAGTAGTAGTAGTAGTAGTAGTAGTAGTAGTGGTAGTAGTAGTGGTAGTAGTAGTAGTATACAAGAGACCAGTGGTTACACTCTATAATATGGAAGGTGAGTGGTAGGTGGTGGTGGTGGAGGTGGTGGAGGTGGTAGGTGGTGGTGGTGGTGGTGGTGGTTGGTGGTAGGTGGTGGCGGTGGTAGGTAGGTAGGTGGTGGTGGTGGTAGGTGGTGGTAGTGGTGGTGAGGTGGTAGGTGGTGGTGGTGGTAGTGGTGGAGTGGTGGTGGTGGTGGTGGTGGTGGTGGTGGTGGTGGTAGGTGGATAGGTGAGGCAGTCAGGTAGTGGTGGTGAGTGGAGGTGGTGGTGGTGGTATTCAGTGGTAGGTGGTAGGTGGTGGTGGTGGTGGCGGTGGTGGGGTGGTGGTGGTGGTGGTGGAGGTGGTGGATGGTGGTGGTGGTGGTGGTGGTGGTAGGTGGAGGTGGTGGTGGTGGATAGGTGGTGGTGGTGGTGGTGGTGGTGGTGGTGGTGGAGGTGGTGGTGGTAGTGGTGAGTGGTGGTAGTGGTGGTGGTGGAAGGAGGTGGTGGTGGTAGGTGGTGGTGGTGGTAGTGGTGGTGGTGAGACCAGTGGTTACACTCTATAATATGGAAGGTGAGTAGTAGTAGTAGTAGTAGTAGTAGTAGTAGTAGTAGTAGTAGTAGTAGTATACAAGAGACCAGTGGTTACACTCTATAATATGGAAGGTGAGTAGTACTGTGTACTAGTAGTAGTAGTAGTAGTAGTAGTAGTAGTAGTAGTAGTAGTAGTAGTAGTAGTATACAAGAGACCAGTGGTTACACTCTATAATATGGAAGGTGAGTAGTACTGTGTACTAGTAGTAGTAGTAGTAGTAGTAGTAGTAGTAGTAGTAGTAGTAGTAGTGGTAGTAGTGGTAGTAGTAGTAGTATACAAGAGACCAGTGGTTACACTCTATAATATGGAAGGTGAGTAGTAGTAGTAGTAGTAGTAGTAGTAGTAGTAGTAGTAGTAGTAGTAGTAGTAGTAGTAGTAGTAGTAGTAGTAGTAGTAGTAGTAGTGGTAGTGGTAGTAGTAGTAGTAGTATACAAGAGACCAGTGGTTACACTCTATAATATGGAAGGTGAGTAGTAGTAGTAGTAGTAGTAGTAGTAGTAGTAGTAGTAGTAGTATACAAGAGACCAGTGGTTACACTCTATAATATGGAAGGTGAGTAGTAGTAGTAGTAGTAGTAGTAGTAGTAGTAGTAGTAGTAGTAGTAGTAGTAGTGGTAGTGGTAGTAGTAGTAGTAGTAGTGGTAGTAGTAGTATACAAGAGACCAGTGGTTACACTCTATAATATGGAAGGTGAGTAGTAGTAGTAGTAGTAGTAGTAGTAGTAGTAGTAGTAGTGGTAGTGGTAGTAGTAGTAGTAGTAGTAGTAGTAGTAGTAGTAGTAGTAGTAGTAGTAGTGGTAGTAGTAGTATACAAGAGACAAGTGGTTACACTCTATAATATGGAAGGTGAGTAGTACTGCGTAGTAGTAGTAGTAGTAGTAGTAGTAGTAGTAGTAGTAGTAGTGGTAGTAGTAGTGGTAGTAGTATACAAGAGACCAGTGGTTACACTCTATAATATGGAAGGTGAGTAGTACTGTGTAGTATTAGTAGTAGTAGTAGTAGTAGTAGTAGTATACAAGAGACCAGTGGTTACACTCTATAATATGGAAGGTGAGTAGTAGTAGTAGTAGTAGTAGTAGTAGTAGTAGTAGTAGTAGTAGTAGTAGTAGTAGTAGTAGTAGTAGTAGTAGTAGTAGTATACAAGAGACCAGTGGTTACACTCTATAATATGGAAGGTGATTAGTACTGTGTAGTAGTAGTAGTAGTAACAGTAGTAGTAGTAGTAATAGTAGTAGTAGTAGTGGTAGTAGTAGTAGTAGTAGTAGTAGTAGTAGTAGTGGTAGTAGTAGTAGTGACAGCAGTAGTAAACTGGACACTGAAACAGATCGATACACAAATAACTCGCACATAGGAGAGAGGAGCTTACGACGACGTTTCCGTCCATCTTGGACCATTTACAAAGTGACACAAACGGATCTCCCTGAGCAAAGAGTACATGCGTATGTATAGGGAGTATATATAGTAGGTAGATTTAACAAAGCCCAATATGTGGGCGAAACGCTGCCGAGAAACGATCGCACTATACTGCATTTCTGCACTTTTTCCCATCGTGTCGGTATTTTACTCCATTTATCTAGAACACAGTTACTGAAAAAAATACAAGACTGGTATTAAATATAACAATACCGACAGTTGATAAATTAGACACATGGCTTCATCAGTCCATACAAAGGAGAACGGTGAAGAACAGGAGGAGTTTGAGGTAATCAGTCCCTCAGACTTGAGTCGATGTGGTCAGTCCATCCATCTCGATGGACTGACCACTATCTCCGAACCATTCATCTACAATACCGACAGTGTTTACAAAAGAACAAGTTTATACACTGAGGTCGTGACCAATGGTCCCAGACCTATTTAGCTGAACCCGTATCCAGGTTAAGGGACTGACCACCTCAAATACTTTTTCTCCAAGGTTGATGGACTGATTACACAATCTTAATTTCACTACTGCTGCTGCCTCTATTTCTGACTGAAGAAGCCTACTGTGCAGGCGAAATGTTTCATTAATAAAGATTCCCAACTGTTGTACATGGGTCTCAGTCGTCAATTTCAGTCAAGTTGTCCGCTGAATACATTTGTTCCCTCGTCCTCTTTATCTACTGTTACCTTCCCTGGTGCCTTTCTTCCACCCTCCATACGTATTTCACTGGTATCAATACTGCGACTAGCCAGGGGATCGAACCCCTGATACTGTTATCTGCTTAAAAACTACTCGTTCGTTGATGCATTAATATGTGTACTGCCCGTGAAGGGTGGTATCTCAAATGGGAGAATCAAAATTACTCCTACAGCTTCCATGGCCACGTATGTGCTTGCTAATTTATCAGGGGTTCGATCCCCTGCTAGTGGCAGTATTGTTATTTACTTAAACTCGTTCGTGGATGCATTAATTACTGGAATATGAATACTGGTAAACGTCCGGATATTCTCTCTTCCTATATTCGTTTAAAGATATTTTTTCACTGATTTACAGCAGCTTCCATTAAGTCATCTTTCACTATCTCGCCTTATATACATTTCCTAAAACAACTCTGACTTTCCCATGGGGAGATGGAGAAGACTCCTTCCTCCGTAAGTCATGTGTGTCGTAGCCACTTCCCGGGTCAATGTACTAGTACCTCGCCGGGAGGAAGGTTTACCTGGAGTTTACCTGGAGAGAGTGCTAGTAACTCCTGTGTAAATTACTAAATGTAATAATAAGAATTTTTTTTTCTTATTTTTTGGTCACCCTGCCTCGGTGGGAGACGGCCGATGTGTTGGAAAAATAACTCTGACTTCCATGTTCCCTTCAGAGCTCAATTTAGAAAGCAAAGATAACCTGGACCTGCGTGTTTCTTCTTCAGATATACATCTGTTGACCCTTTTGGGGCCTAGTTCTTAGGCCTTTTGTGTATCCATATGCTCTTACGCTACCATCCACAGAACGGATATGAGGTACACAATAAACTAGCCACTACCATCCACAGGATGGATATGAGGTACACAATAAACTAGCTACTACCATCCACAGGATGGATATGAGGTACACAATAAACTAGCCACTACCATCCACAGGATGGATATGAGGTACACAATAAACTAGCCACTACCATCCACAGGATGGATATGAGGTACACAATAAACTAGCCACTACCATCCACAGGATGGATATGAGGTACACAATAAACTAGCCACTACCATCCACAGGATGGATATGAGGTACACAATAAACTAGCCACTACCATCCACAGGATGGATATGAGGTACACAATAAACTAGCCACTACCATCCACAGCATGGATATGAGGTACACAATAAACTAGCCACTACCATCCACAGGATGGATATGAGGTACACAATAAACTAGCCACTACCATCCACAGGATGGATATGAGGTACACAATAAACTAGCCACTACCATCCACAGGATGGATATGAGGTACACAATAAACTAGCCACTACCATCCACAGGATGGATATGAGGTACACAATAAACTAGCCACTACCATCCACAGGATGGATATGAGGTACACAATAAACTAGCCACTACCATCCACAGGATGGATACGAGGTACACAATAACAATTCTCTTAGGCTGGAAAATACCAATCTTATACCATCGTTGCTGTTATTTATATAAATACTGAATCTATAATTTCCTGCATGTCAGAAAACGCCTCAAGTTGCTTTGAAACGATAATACATTCAATAAAAAACGAAATTCTTCGTAGAGATTGTTTACGTTCATCCTATGCAATATTTTAAACTTTGCTTCTCAAAAAATATTCCATTCTCATAATTTAGTTGAAGAACGAAAAGGCACAATACCGTGACTGGAATACATATATAACCCGCACATAGGAGAGAGGAGCTTACGACGACGTTTCGGTACGATTTGGACCATTTACAAAGTGTGACTGTAAATGGACTAAGTTGGACCGTCGTAAGATACTCTCTCCTATGTGTAGGTTATCGATATATAATCTAGTTATTCCCGTCTATGTGTTTTTTGAGTTCTTAAGACATTTGGCCCTTTGTTAGTTCCTACTGAAGATGGTCTGTTGTACATGGACGGTATATAATACCGACAAGATAAAAATTAAATATGTGCAACATCTGGGTATCTTTACTGTAGACGTTTCGCCCTCCAGTGACTTTATCAATACAAATTCTAGGCTGAGGGACTGATTACCTCATCTTCTGTATATTGCTCTACTGTCTTCCAATTATATCCTTGAATCTGTACTGATAAAGCCACTGGAGGGCGAAACGTCTATAGTGAAGATACCAAGATACCCAGATGTTGCACGTGTGTCTTAATTCTTCGTCTTGAAGATGGTCTGCATTATATGCTCAAAATTTTCTCCTTGTGTTTAGTAAACACTTGGTCAAATATATTTATAATAATGGTATATAAAACCGATAAGATTAGGAATTAGACATCCGCAACACCAGTTGATTATCTCAACTACTGTTCTGCATATAATCATGCAATCCTGAGGGACAGATTACCTCATCTTCTGTCCTCTGTTTGTAGTTCTGCAAGGCTGAGAGACTGATTATTTAATCGTCTACTTCTTCCTATATAATCCCGCAAGGACGAGAAACTGATTCCCTAATCTTCAACTGTTTTCCGTGTATAGTTATGCAAGGTTAAACAACCAATTACCTAATCTTCCGCTGTCTTCTCTACATAGGACTGATAAAGCTGTGTGAAACGTCTTCAAATTAAAATACTCAAGTATCGCACACGTATCTAATTCCACAACTAGGTCTAAATCATACCACGGGTAGGATAGAACCCGCCGTCAGAGAGTCTCAAAACTCCAGACCGACACGTTACTGGACCAGCTGGTTACAATACGATTCGTCCAACTAGATATATTTAACATTAAAATGGTATAAAATACCGACAGGTTGTTAGGTAAGACACATATGCAACAGTTAGGTATCTTTATTATGAAACGTTTCGCCTACACAGTAGGCTTCTTCAGTCGAGTACAGAAAAGTTGATAGAAGCAGAAGATACTTGAAGACGATGTAATCAGTCCATCACCCTTAAAGTTTTGAGGTGGTCAGTCCCTCAGTCTGGAGAAGAGCATTGTTCCATAGTATGAAACAATATGGAGATGAAGAGACAGGATGGAGCTTAATATAGCGCCAAGAGGTGAGACGTAGGTCACTAGAAGAGGTAAGAACTCAGATGTTGA
The DNA here is from genome assembly GCF_038502225.1 of Cherax quadricarinatus. Taxonomy (NCBI): domain Eukaryota; kingdom Metazoa; phylum Arthropoda; class Malacostraca; order Decapoda; family Parastacidae; genus Cherax; species Cherax quadricarinatus. Next base: position 3,681,308 of record NC_091391.1, read on the forward strand.
GAGGTCAGGTCCCTCTCAAATCCAGCCCCTCTCACTAGTGGAAGTTGTCGAAGTTGATTGCAGGTCTGTACCAAGATACCCTTGTGTTGCAGTGTCTGACAGATTGAACATTAAAATGGTATAGAATACCGACAGGTTGTTAGGTAAGACACATATGCAACAGTTAGGTATCTAACTGTACCTAACTGTTGCATATGTGTCTTACCTAGATATATTTATACACCATAGGAAAGTTAGCATAGGCCACCACTGTGACCACAAATGCAAGTTTTTACAGATGAATCTCCAACTATCGTGGCCGTGACGAACTCTAGCTCAAGTCCCCTCAAAGCCGTCAACATGACTCACGAAATCGTCTTGATGGTGTGGCACCTCTCTCACTCTTGCTGTCTCCTTTACATATTGAAACAAAATACATTACTTATATTCATAAAAATCTACTGAGAATTTATTTACAATTCCAGCCTCATAGGCTCAATTTCTTTATAGTTAAAATCCCCAATTGCAATAATTTTTAATTATAGTAAATTTGCATCAATAATTCCCATAAATGGTGTAAATCTTTATGTGCGCTCTCAGAATGTCATCTCTCAGATTTGTAGATGAATGGTTCAGAGAACCGACATGTTGATAAATTAGACACATGTGCAACTCTTGGGTATCTTTATTGAGGAAACGTTTCGCCACACAGTGGCTTCATCAGTCCATACGTAGGAGAATGAGGTAATCAGTCCCTCAACCTTGAGTCGATGTGTTCAGTCCATCAAATTCAAGATTGATGGACTGAACACATCGACTCAAGGTTGAGGGACTGATTACCTCATTCTCTTCCTGTTCTCCAAGTTTCTCCTACGTATGGACTGATGAAGCCACTGTGTGGCGAAACGTTTCCTCAATAAAGATACCCAAGAGTTGCACATGTGTCTAATTTATCAACATCTCTCAGATCTTTTTAAATGCCAAGATCTAGGTATTAACTACTGACAGCTTATCCAGCTTATCTTTCAGATAAGCTATTGACTGTTAAGCTTATATTAGTAATAAATTATTGACTGTCTCTTTAATATACAAATATATATATATATACTTTTTCTTCTTTTTTTTCAGAAAAATGTATATAAATATCGTAATGTCCTACGGACGGCCAAGCGACCGGAAGTGCTTCTTAAAGAACTTAAGGTAAGTTTACCAAGCTATATAAACAGAGTGGTGTGTGTGTGATGAATGGTTTGAAAAACCGACAAGTTGAAGATTGAGACACTTGTGCAACACATGGGAATCTTTAGTGAAGAAACGTTTCGCCACACAGTGGCATCATCAGTCCAATACAAAGTAGAAATGGGTAAGGAGAGGAGGAGTTTGAGGTAATCAGTCCCTCAGCCTGGAGTCGATGTGTTCAGTCCATCAGTCTTGTAGAATGTACAGCATAGGGCCGTAGACGTGGCTTATATACTGTAGTGAGGTGAGGTGAAGCAGGAGGAGGTGGGGTCATAGTGGTATCATCTACTAGTCGAAGTAGTCAGGTGAGGTGAAGCAGGAGGAGGCGGAGTCATAGTGGTACCATCCACTAGTCGAAGTAGTCAGGTGAGGTGAAGCAGGAGGAGGCGGGGTCATAGTGGTACCATCCACTAGTCGAAGTAGTCAGATGAGGTGAAGCAGGAGGAGGCGGGGTCATAGTGGTACCATCCACTAGTCGAAGTAGTCAGGTGAGGTGAAGCAGGAGGAGGCGGGGTCATAGTGGTATCATCCACTAGTCGAAGTAGTCAGGTGAGGTGAAGCAGGAGGAGGCGGGGTCATAGTGGTACCATCCACTAGTCGAAGTAGTCAGGTGAGGTGAAGCAGGAGGAGGCGGGGTCATAGTGGTATCATCCACTAGTCGAAGTAGTCAGGTGAGGCGAAGCAGGAGGAGGCGGGGTCATAGTGGTACCATCCACTAGTCGAAGTAGTCAGGTGAGGTGAAGCAGGAGGAGGCGGGGTCATAGTGGTACCATCCACTAGTCAAAGTAGTCAGGTGAGGTGAAGCAGGAGGAGGCGGGGTCATAGTGGTACCATCCACTAGTCGAAGTAGTCAGGTGAGGTGAAGCAGGAGGAGGCAGGGTCATAGTGGTACCATCCACTAGTCAAAGTAGTCAGGTGAGGTGAAGCAGGAGGAGGCGGGGTCATAGTGGTACCATCCACTAGTCGAAGTAGTCAGGTGAGGCAAAGCAGGAGGAGGCGGGGTCATAGTGGTACCATCCACTAGTCGAAGTAGTCAGGTGAGGTGAAGCAGGAGGAGGCGGGGTCATAGTGGTATCATCCACTAGTTGAAGTAGTCAGGTGAGGTGAAGCAGGAGGAGGCGGGGTCATAGTGGTACCATCCACTAGTCGAAGTAGTCAGGTGAGGTGAAGCAGGAGGAGGCGGGGTCATAGTGGTACCATCCACTAGTCGAAGCAGTCAGGTGAGGTGAAGCAGGAGGAGGCGGGGTCATAGTGGTACCATCCACTAGTCGAAGTAGTCAGGTGAGGTGAAGCAGGAGGAGGCGGGGTCATAGTGGTATCATCCACTAGTCGAAGTAGTCAGGTGAGGTGAAGCAGGAGGAGGCGGGGTCACAGTGGTATCATCTACTAGTCGAAGTAGTCAGGTGAGGTGAAGCAGGAGGAGGCGGAGTCATAGTGGTACCATCCACTAGTCGAAGTAGTCAGGTGAGGTGAAGCAGGAGGAGACGGGGTCATAGTGGTACCATCCACTAGTCGAAGTAGTCAGGTGAGGTGAAGCAGGAGGCGGGGTCATAGTGGTACCATCCACTAGTCGAAGTAGTCAGGTGAGGTGAAGCAGGAGGAGGTGGGGTCATAGTGGTATCATCCACTAGTCGAAGTAGTCAGGTGAGGTGAAGCAGGAGGAGGCGGGGTCACAGTGGTATCATCCACTAGTCGAAGTAGTCAAGTGAGGTGAAGCAGGAGGAGGTGGAGTCATAGTGGTACCATCCACTAGTCGAAGTAGTCAGGTGAGGTGAAGCAGGAGGAGACGGGGTCATAGTGGTACCATCCACTAGTCGAAGTAGTCAGGTGAGGTGAAGCAGGAGGAGACGGGGTCATAGTGGTACCATCCACTAGTCGAAGTAGTCAGGTGAGGTGAAGCAGGAGACTGGGTCATAGTGGTACCATCCACTAGTCGAAGTAGTCAGGTGAGGTGAAGCAGGAGGCAGGGTCATAGTGGTACCATCCACTAGTCGAAGTAGGTCTTCGTCCAAAGGTTGGACAAGTGTTGAAGAATTCTTTGTAACAAGATCCCATGATGCTGCAGTGTCTGACAGAGTGGTGTGTAACTCTCAGTAGTTACCAGCTGTCAAAGGCACTTGTCGACAGACAAGTGCCTTTGACAACTACATCCTGTAGATGAATGGTTCACAGAACCGACACGTTGATAAATTAGACACATGTGCAACTCTTGGGTATCTTTATTAAGGAAACGTTTCGCCACACAGGAGAAACTTGAAGAACAGGAGGACAGTGAGGTAATCAATCCCTCAACCTTGAGTCGATGTGGTCAGTCAGTCAGTCAGTATTCTATTCAAGATTAATGGACTAATTACCTCACTATCCTCCTGTTCTTCAAGTTTCTCCTTTGTATGGACTGATGAAGCCACTGTGTGGCGAAACGTTTCCTTAATAAAGATACCCAAGAGTTGCACATGTGTCTAATTTATCAACAACTACCTCCTACAAGAGTGATGGACTGAACACATCGATTCCAGGCTGAGGGACTGATTACCTCAATCTTCTCCTTTCCTTACCCATTTCCACTTTGTATTGGACTGATTAAGCCACTGTGTGGCGAAACGTTTCTTTTATAAAGATTCCGATGTATGATAAATTAGACACATGTGCAACTCTTGGGTATCCTTAATAAAGATACCCAAGAGTTTCACATGTGTCTAATTTATCAACGTGTCGGTTCTGTGAACCATTCATCTACAATTTCGATGTGTCGCATAAGTGTCTCAATTCTTCAACCTGTGAACATTAAAATGGTATAAAATACCGACAGATTGTTTGGTAAGACACATATGCAACAGTTAGGTATCTTTATTTCGAAACGTTTCGCCTATACAGTAGGCTTCTTCAGTCGAGTACAGAAAAGTTGATAGAAGCAGAAGATACTTAAGGGTGATGGACTGATTACATCGTCTTCAAGTCTCTTCTGCTTCTATCAACTTTTCTGTACTCGACTGAAGAAGCCTACTGTGTAGGCGAAACGTTTCGAAATAAAGATACCTAACTGTTGCATATGTGTCTTACCTAACAATCTTCAACCTGTATTGGGTATTAAAGTGTACAGGTGTTATGCGTCTTTAAACCTTGATAAACCAATAAACTAAGTTTTTATGACTAGTTAAAACGGCCTGTCATCTTAGCTAAAGGATGGATTAGGCCAGAAGACTGATTTTTTTTAAGGGAAAACCTTTAATACAACGTTTCGTCCAGGACAAAATCTAGTCCAGTATGAAATATGGTTTAAGACTTACCCGGAAACCTAAGTGTGTTTGCCACTCCATCTTCTTGTGTTATGTTCGTAGAATTAACGACAATATGTTAAGTAAAAGAACACAAGTGCAACTAATGTGAGATTTTATTGTGGCTACGTTTCGCTCTCCAGGAGCGAAACGTTGCCACAATCTGAAGATTGGCCCTCATATTCCTTGCAGTTTCAAAGGTTTCCTTAGCGATGTTAGAAAGTTCTTCGGCACATTCAGTTAAGTAAGCTTGGGTAGCTGGAGAGAAAGGGTGCTTGGAGTTGGAGAGCTGTGCAGGAGTAGACTTAGGGATCACCTTCTCTGCCAGGCAATCTTGTGGGAAATTGTGTCTGTTGCGATAGCTGTGAGCACTCAACACCGGTGACCACTAAAATGATGGACCTTTTGAATGATCAATCTACATACGAACCCATCAGCACTCAACAGTGGGAGACGCTCACCAAAGATTTTCTATACAAAACCAGACAAATACTCAAACGCACTAGAGAAGGGAAGAAACTTCTGTACTTGTTACCAAGCAACCCTAAACCAGCACACATGTATGGTTTACCCAAGACCCATAAACACAACATTCCTCTCAGATCAATCTTTCCTGCCTTCTGGGGACCATCAGCCCCGCTCATCTTAAACACTCAGGCGACCTTCTCAACCGCATCCGTAACCTCTCCATCCGTAACAAGAAACTAAGCAGTTTGGACGTGACTTCCCTCTTCACAAAAGTACCTACCAAAAAAGCCATCGAGGTTCTACGACGTAAAGTCAATCAGGACCTTAATCTTCCTCTACCTCCCGGAGATTTTGTTGACTTGATTGAACTCTGTGTTAATTTCAACTGTTTTTCTTTCAATAACAAGCTCTACAAACAAACCTACGGCATGGGAATGGGGTCCCCCATCAGTGCCGTCCTAGCCAACTTATACATGGAACACCTAGAGTCCGAACACTTCGCCAACATCATCCCTTCAAGCGTCACTTAGTTACGTTACGTGGACGACGTCCTCGTAATAACTCCCAAACGTTTTGATGTACGGAATCTTCAGGCAAGGCTCAACGCAGTTGAACCGGCGATCCAGTTTACACTAGAAGAAGAGTCCAGTGACAAGCTACCTTTCCTCGACGTCCTCATTCACAAAGTAGACAACAACCTAAGATTTCAAGTTTATCGGAAACCCACCAATAAAAATGATCTCACACACTTCTATTCCAGTCAAGATACCAAGACCAAAAGAGGCATCATCATCGGGTTTTTCCTAAGAGCATACCGAATTTGTAGTCCTGAGTTTCTTGACGAAGAATGTACATACATTCACCAAACATTCACTGAGTTACATTTTCCTTCTTTTTTCATCAAAGACTGCAAGAAAAGAGCTCTTCAGATCATTAATTCTCCACGCACCAACACCACTCCCAACAAAGTTATAATTCTTCCCAACAGTCAGGTTGCACTGAACGTCTCAAAAGTACTTTCACAAGCTAACACCAGAGTCACCATCGCTTCTGGCACTACAATAAAGGATCTAACCAGGACACAATCCAAGCACCACGAACCAGTCAGTGCAGGAGTTTACACTATATCCTATGGAGGCTGTGACAAGATTTACGTAGGTGAAACAGCAAGAAACCTCGACACCCGCCTCAATGAACACATTTACGCATGTTTGTAGATGAATGGTTCAGAGAACCGACATGTTGATAAATTAGACACATGTGCAACTCTTGGGTATCTTTATTGAGGAAACGTTTCGCCACACAGTGGCTTCATCAGTCCATACGTAGGAGAAACTTGAAGAACAGGAGGAGAATGAGGTAATCAGTCCCTCAACCTTGAGTCGATGTGGTCAGTCCATCAATCTTGAATAGAATACGGCATACGTGCGGAGAAGGAGCTTGTAAACCGTTGGCAGGAGAGGTGCAGCAGTCATAGGTGGTGTCACATTTGTTCAATGTGAAAGTAGGTCGTGCCCAAGAATTAGGCAAGCGAAGAATTCCCAAGTATTAAGATCCCAATAAGTTGCAGTGTCTGACAGGTTTGTAGATGAATGGTTCAGAGAACCGACATCTACAAACCTGTCAGACACTGCAACTTCTTGGGATCTTAATACTTGGGAATTCTTCACTTGCCTAATTCTTGGGCACGACCTACTTCAACATTGAACAAATGTTACACGACCTATGACTGCTGCACCTCTCCTGCCATACGGTTTATAAGCTGCTTCTCCGCACGTATGCCGTATTCTATTCAAGATTGATGGACTAACCACATCGACTCAAGGTTGAGGGACTGATTACCTCATTTTCCTCCTGTTCTTCAAGATTCTCCTTTGTATGGACTGATGAAGCCACTGTGTGGCGAAACGTTTCCTCAATAAAGATACCCAAGAGTTGCACATGTGTCTAATTTATCAACATGTCGGTTCTCTGAACCAATCATCTACAATACATTTACTGTTTCCAACCCTAGTGTTGCAACCTGCTTGTTTCCCACACACACTCATACCTCTATCTTCCATCAGTTTAAAATCATAGGCATTTCACCAATGGCCTTCTCAATCGAGTCTGCAAGTGCTACCACCCCTGACCCAGAGAGATGTACCCCATCCCTTGCATACATATCATGTTTGCCATAAAAGTTGTTCCAGTTGTCAATGAATGGGATTGCAAGTTCCTTGCAGTATCTGTCTAGCCAGCAATTTACACCAATTGCCCTAGACAACCATTCATTTCCTACTCCCCTTCTAGGCAAGATGCTACATATGATTGGGATCCCTCCCTTAGACTTAATGAAATCTATAGCTGACCTGTACTTACCTAGCAGCTCTTCTCTCCTACCCATCCCAATATCATTTCCACCAGCACTGAGACAGATAATGGGCTTGTTCCCATTACCTGACATGATATTATCCAGCCTGTTAACTATGTCCCCAACACCACTCATCTTCTTATTCCTATTACAAAAAGCACGGTCAATATATCTTACCTGAGAGTCACCAACCACAAGAATGTGCTTACCTCTGTTAGCAGGGGCAGTAGTACCCTTACCTTCACTGGCCACTGAAGTACATTCATCCTGAAGAACAGAGAAGCGATTTCCTACCTTCAGATCTTCACTCTTAACTTTCCTTACTCTGATGCGCCTCCCATTACTGGGAACCACTCGCCACTTGTAGCAGGTGCTGGACTGCACCTCACTGCTGGTAGCCGTTGCTACCTCCCCAACTACAGCCTCCTCACAGCGAGAGACAGACTGCACCTCACTGCTAGAAGCCTCATTCCCCACAACTCCAGCCACCTCACACTCTCTCCCAGACCCATTGAGGTGGACCTTCAGCCTCCTAATCTCCTCCTGGAGAAGCAAGACTCCTCCTTCAACTCTCCAACCCCAATTTTTAAAACACTGCAGAAGCAAGCCATGCTTTGTAACCGTCCACGCTAATCCCCAAAGCAGCTCAGGGTCTGAACTATTTACAAAAGATGAGGTAATCAGTCCCTCACCTTGGGACTGATTACCTCATCTTTTGTATATAGTTCTACTGTCTTCTAATTGTGTCCTTGAATTTATATTGATAAAGTCATTGGATGGCGAAACGTCTACAATAAAGATATCCAGATAAGAACATAAGAAAGGAGGAACACTGCAGCAGGCCTGTTGGCCCATACTAGGCAGGTCCTTTACAATTCATCCCACTAACAAAACATTAACCCAAAACAATTTTCAATGCTACCCAAGGAATAAGCTCTGATGTGAAAGTCCCACTCAAATCCAACCCCTCCCACTCATGTACTTATCCAACCTAAATTTGAAACTACCCAAAGTCCTAGCCTCAATAACCCAACTAGGTAGACTGTTCCACTCATCAACTACCCTATTTCCAAACCAATACTTTCCTATGTCCTTTCTAAATCTAAACTTATCTAATTTAAATCCATTACCGTGGGTTCTCTCTTGGAGAGATATCCTCAAGACCTTATTAATATCCCCTTTATTAATACCTATCTTCCACTTATACACTTCGATCAGGTCTCCCCTCATTCTTCGTCTAACAAGTGAATGTAACTTAAGAGTCTTCAATCTTGCACATGTGTCTTTACTTTCAAAGTCTTTATAATACCAACTCCATGTGGTTTTGAATTTTCACTCCATGCTTCCTTCCCTCCAGACGCTGGTGGAGTTGTCCCTAGCCACACCCCTCCACGACCACACTGTGTGCAGGGTGCCTTTAGAGCTGGCCTCGACCATCCTCACAGCGGTAAGTACCAGGGGTATTGTACATAAGAACATAAGAAAGGAGGAACATTGCAGCAGGTCTGATGGCCCGTACCAGGCAGGTCCTTCACAATCCATCCCACTAACAAAATATTTGCCCAACGCAATTTTCAATGCTACTCAAGAAATAAGCTTTAGAGAATTCTATTTACTCATGTGCAGGTCCCAGCCTACTTGCCAGTGCTTCAGTCTTCAAGACTACGGTGCTTTTCAACTCCAAGACTGAGGGACTGATTACCTCACCTTTTGTATGTAGTAATACTGTTTTCTAATTATGTCCTTGAATTTGTATTGATAAAGCCACTGGTTGGCGAAACGTCTACAATAAAGATACCCAGATGTTGCACATGTGTTTATTTTCACCACGGGTATTTAAGTAAGTGTTTTGTTTATGGAACGTAATGTGAGGTTGTCGTTTCTGTATTAGTTACATTGTTGGAACACCCTCAGTGTGCAGCCACCCTGTTTTGTACGATAGTTACACACTACTCTGCACCTCTCCTTCTGACAGTATTTAAGTCTCCGCACTGTCGCATGATCTTCAGTTAGTTCCAGACTTTGGAACAGAACTTCTCCAGGCTGAGGGACTGACAACCTCAAATCTACGACTTCAAGGGTGATGGACTGATTACATCGTCCTCACATCTCTACTGTTCCTGCCTACTTTCTGTACTCGACCGAAGAAGCCTACTGTGTAGGCGAAACGTTTCGGAATAAAGTTGCCTAAATGTTACCTATGTGTCTTATCTACCAACCTGTCGGTATTGTATACCATTTGATAATCACGATAGTTACACTGTAGAAATCTCAGAAGATTCGTTCCAAAGGAACACTTGGTGAGAGCTCATACGGATTTAGCTCTTTACATGAGACAAAGATATTTTTTTCCCATTTATTGCCTCCGTATTTTATCATTTTCTACGTCTCCCTTGTTACTTATTCGACTCTTCTGTATCAGGATGTGACCCACACCAGTGCACTAACACCCAGGATGTGACCCACACCAGTCCACTAACACCCAGGATGTGACCCACACCAGTCCACTAACACCCAGGATGTGACCCACACCAGTCCACTAACACCCAGGATGTGACCCACACCAGTCCACTAACACCCAGGATGTGACCCACACCAGTCCACTAACACCCAGGATGTGACCCACACCAGTCCACTAACACCCAGGATGTGACCCACACCAGTCCACTAACACCCAGGATGTGACCAACACCAGTCCACTAACACCCAGGATGTGACCCACACCAGTCCACTAACACCCTGGATGCGACCCACACCAGTCCACTAACATCCAGGATGTGAGCAACACCAGTCCACTAACACCCAGGATGTGACCCACACCAGTCCACTAACATCCAGGATGTGACCCACACCAGTCCACTAACACCCAGGATGTGACCCACACCAGTCCACTAACACCCAGGATGTGACCCATACCAGTCCACTAACACCCAGGATGTGACCCACACCAGTCCACTAACACCCAGGATGTGACTCACACCAGTCCACTAACACCCAGGATGTGACCCACACCAGTCCACTAACACCCAGGATGTGACCCACACCAGTCCACTAACACCCAGGATGTGACCCACACCAGTCCACTAACACCCAGGATGTGACCCACACCAGTCCACTAACACCCAGGATGCCACCCACACCAGTCCACTAACACCCTGGATGCGACCCACACCAGTCCACTAACATCCAGGATGTGAGCAACACCAGTCCACTAACACCCAGGATGTGACCCACACCAGTCCACTAACATCCAGGATGTGAGCAACACCAGTCCACTAACACCCAGGATGTGACCCACACCAGTGCACTAACACCCAGGATGTGACCCACACCAGTCCACTAACATCCAGGATGTGACCCACACCAGTCCACTAACACCCAGGATGTGACCCACACCAGTCCACTAACACCCAGGATGTGACCCACACCAGTCCACTAACACCCAGGATGTGACCCACACCAGTCCACTAACACCCAGGATGTGACTCACACCAGTCCACTAACACCCAGGATGTGACCCACACCAGTCCACTAACACCCAGGACGTGACCCACACCAGTCCACTAACACCCAGGATGTGACCCACACCAGTCCACTAACACCCAGGATGCCACCCACACCAGTCCACTAACACCCAGGATGCCACCCACACCAGTCCACTAACACCCAGGTACCTATTTTACTAATGAGGAACACAGACAACCGGTGTAAAGAAACACGCCCACTGTTTCTACCCCAGCTGGGAATCGAACCCGGCTACTCGCCGTGTGAAGTGAGAGCTTTAGTTTGCCATGGGTTCAAACCCCTCCTGTTTCGTGACCTGTCTGTATAGGATGATATGGCGCTATGATTTGTGCTTCTGTCAATGTCAGATATGAGGATGCCCAAAGAGAATTGGGGTGAGTACTGTGTCTTGAAGACCTTGTCAGTGTGGCGGCCTCTGACATTCCTTGTTTCTCTATTACTCTCTGGGTTCGATTTCTTGGGAAGGCGAATATTGCACATATTATTTTTAATTATTTTTGAACATCAAAATGGTATACAATACCGACAGGTTGGTAGGTAAGACACATAGGCAACAGTTAGGCAACTTTATTCCGATACGTTTCGCCTACACAGTAGGCTTCTTCAGTCGAATGCAGAAAGTAGGCAGGAACAGTAGAGATGTGAAGCCTACTGTGTAGGCGAAACGTTTTGGAATAAAGTTGCCTAACTGTTGCCTATGTGTCTTACCTACCAACCTGTCGGTATTGTATACCATTTTGATGTTCATCTTGTCAGACACTGCAACACTTGGCCTCTTGGTACAGAAAACACCTTGGACAACCCTTTCAAGTGAGAACTGTTGGATCTGAGAGGGACCTGACCTCTCAGTGGCTACATTCTCACTACTACTACTACTACTACTACTACTACTACTACTACTACTACTACTACTACTACTACTACTCTGCACCTCTCCTTCCGACAGTATTTAAGTCTCCGCACTGTCGCTTGATCTTCAGATAGTTCCTGACTATGGAACTATCTCAGATAGTTTCTGACTATGGAACTATCTCAGATAGTTCCTGACTATGGAACTGAACTTCTCCAGGCTGAGGGACTGACAACCTCAAATTCTACGACTTCAAGGGTGATGGACTGATTACATCGTCTTCACATCTCTACTGTTCCTGCCTACTTTCTGTATTCGACTGAAGAAGCCTACTGTGTAGGCGAAACGTTTCGGAATAAAGTTGCCTAACTGTTGCCTATGTGTCTTACCTTAATTATTTTTACACGAATTTTGTGCGCTATTACACCATGATCGCAACGAAGATCATGTCGCAATGGTTCAATAACTGTGAGAGGCAGGAGCGACCTGCTGTAAACCCATGATGATTATCAAATGGTATACAATACCGACAGGTTGGTAGATTTGTAGATGAATAACAAGAAAGGCACAATACCGTGACTGGAACGATACACAAATAACCCGCACATAAAAGAGAGAAGCTTACGACGACGTTTCGGTCCGACTTGGACCATTGACAAAGTCACACTAACAGAGGTACGAACGAACGAACGAAAGTTCAGGTAAGATCCCAAATGGGATGAGCGGGGAAGACGGGACAGACGAAGAACAGTGCTGGAGAGGAGTGTTCTTAGTCGTAGAAATAGAGCCAGGGCTTAACCCAGCAGCGAGGCGATCGTGGGACAGATATTGAGAAGAGAAATTCAGGTTCTTCTGTTGGGACTCCGGTGGGGTGAGCGGGAAGGAAGGGACAGGCGACGTTTAGAGCTAGAGAGGAGTGTAGAACTGAGCCATGTCTTAACCCAAAGGGTAAGGCGAACGTGGATCAGAGAATGGTACCTGTCATAGAAGGTACCTCTCGGAGAATTCAAGGTTATTTGTAAATAGGGTTAGGAGCAGGATCATGCAAGGAGTAGAGAAGGTTGTGTTGGTTTGTGGGTCTGCGAATGTCTTCGTCAAGGAGAGAGGTCCAGTAGTCATGTCGTGTCTCAAGTTTGTCAATCTGTCTGTCACTGAGCGTCTTCTAGTACAGATTCAGCGCAGGGATGTCTAACTGGGCATGGAGAGACTCGCTTATGGCGAAGTCCTCCCATCTGACATCAAGCACCCAGCGCAGAGCCTTGTTCTGGACACGCTGCAGTTTAAGTAAGTTTGTTTTTGCTGCAAGAGAGAGGGCTAGAGGAGAGTAAGTTATCAGAGGACGTATTAGGGATTTGTAGAGGTGTAGTTTGGTGCGTTGGGAGGCATGTTTCAGTTTGTAGAGGCCCGCAAGGGCCTTACTAGCTATTGCATGCCTTGAGTGAATGTGTCCGTGTAAGCGTAGAAGGTAGTCAAGATTAACGCCAAGGACAGTGACAGATTGTGTCATGGGGATGTAAGTGCGGGTGTCAGCTGTTCTGAGCTCGACAGGTAATGGAGGATCACGTTTTCTGTAGTTAAAATATGTAATGCTGGATTTAGCTGCATTGGTTTTGATCCTCCATTTTTGTTCCCAGATAGCTATCCTGTCGACCTCATTTTGTGTTTTGTGTGTGAGTGTATCTATATTGGCATGGGTGATAAGTTGTGTAATGTCGTCTGCATAGGCTAGTGTGATGGAGTTGTGGTATACAGGTGTTGGAATGTCGTTAGTGTATAAAATATAGAGGGTAGGGGAGAGGACAGATCCCTGGGGTACTCCAGCATTTAGTGTGAAGTAGTCAGAGTAACAGCCTTGGAATTTGATTCTCATGGTACGACCGTCTAGGAAGTTGAACCACTTGCCAAGAAACTTCTTCATCGCTATCCCACATAAGAACACTGTAGAAGGTCTGCTCACAAACTTATCCAATCTCCTTTCCAAGCTACCCAAGTTTTTAGACTCTATAGCCCCACTCGGTACATCATCAGATGCAGCATTCTTCACCTGACCTCAGCCGGACTATAAATACTCGCGTTCCTTCCACCCCAGGTAGTTCTGTTTGTGACTTGAAAAAGCCCACTGTGTGGGCGAAACGTAGTCAATAAAGGATCACATTATGCTGCATTTGTGTTTATATTGCCAAGTTGCAGAGAAGTTTACGAGTAGTGAGAGGCAGGTTGAAGTTAGTGCAGAGTTTGTACTTGAGCCCTTGGTGCCAGACATTGTCAAAAGCTTTTTCAACGTCTTTTGTAACCAGGGCTGTCCTGTTTGTTCTGTGTTTATGTGGATGTAGTTGAGAATGATGTTAATGGCATCTTGTGTGGATCTGTGTGTTCTGAAGCCAAACTGACCATCAGAAAGTAGAGAATTGTGTTCCAGGTATCTACGAAGGCGATGGTTGATGAGTTTTTCAAAGAGTTTTTTTTTTTAACAGAGGTGGAGCAGGACGGCTATATATAGGCAGGAAGAGGTGGAGGTAGTAGTAGTAGTAGTAGTAGTAGTAGTAGTAGTAGTAGTAGTAGTAGTACAAGAATTGTATATAATACCGACAAGATGAAATTAAGACACACGCACAACACCCGGGCATCCCCATCGTAGACGTTTCGCCATCCAGCCAGCCACTGGATGGCGAAACGTCCACAACAGAGACAACCAGACGCCGCACATGTGTCTCAATTTCATCAGTAGTAGTAGTAGTAGAAGAAGAAGAGGTAGTAGTAGTGGTAGTGGTAGAAGTGGGAAATAAGGAAGACGAGCCAGTCAAATACAAAGGAAGGGGAGCACTGCAAGAGAGCTAGATACCCACAGAGGGAGAGCAAGCGCACCGAGGTGCGTGAAAGGGGAAGTGGTGAAATAAATGAAGAAGGAACAGAAACACGAGACAGGAGAGAGAAAAAGACAACCCAGAGGAGAAAAGGAAAAAGGAAAGGGGAAGAGGAAGAGGAAGAAGAAGAAAAAGAAAAAATGAGGATTCAGGTTAAGTCACGGGTGTTCTGAAGTTTGGAGCATTTTACAATGTAGTGGGAGAGGAAGGCATCTACAGAGACGAAGCCAGGGCTAAGGTTCATACAAGGAAAGTTGTGTATTAGAGAGGATTCAACTAGACGGCGACTGTTCGAGTTGGAAGTAGGGAAGACAGTTTTAGCAGAAGACCAGTCAATAGGATGGCTATGATCTCTGACGTGACAGAAAAGAGCATTGTTAGTGTCGGCAAGCCTAACACTATTTTTGTGCTCCCTAAGTCTGTCAGAAAGAGATCGACCAGTTTCTCCGAAGTATTGAAGAGGACAGGAGGAGCAAGAAATAGAGTAGACACCAGGAACATCTGTAGAGGGAGGAGAGGTATGAACGAGATTAGTGCGAAGAGTGTTAGACACCTGGGTACACTCTGTCCCACCCTACCGAGGAATGCATCGCCAAGCTGAAGAATGCATCGCCACCCACTCCACGATGCCCGAATTGCAGGCAGAAACACCATGCCTGGAACCCTCGATGCCCTGAGAGGCTCACTAGAATTCGTGAGGCCTGGAAGGCACCAACGACGAGACAGCAGGCTAGGGCAGAGCATCACCCTCAGCAGACGATGGGTGCAGAGAATCCTGCGATACTGCAGAACTCTCATCAGGCAACCCAACTCAATGCCCAGGAATTTCCAACCCTTGAAGACTCAACCAGGCGTCATGAACAGGAGCATCTTCCCCCACTACTGCAACGAAGAAACAAAAACATGAGGAATAGGCGGCACCAACAGGAAACATCTGGGCAACACAATCAGCAGACGGCACTACACGAGCCCCCACCGGCCTCCTTGCCAGGCACAGCCACTATGCAGGCTGTGGCTGCGCCTCACCAGCAGATGCCGGTTACACAACTTGGCATACAGCAACAGCCCACGGTGTGCACAGTGAAGAAATACAACCCTCAGCAGTCCCCACAGATTACAACAGCCCAGATAATATCCACTGCTTCGAACCCACCGACAACACAGGCCCCCAACAGAGAGGATCTCTTAACACTCATCAAGGCATTCACAGATATTATCTGCAACACAATCACCTCCACAGAACAATAGAGCATGTTCCGGCAGATGGTCAGCACACTCCTGAGGGTGTGCTTACTGACAGAGCAGGAAACAGTGGATGCCGTGAATCTGCAGATTATCAGAGTGGACAGAGCCCAGTCCCCAGCTAAGGAAACAGTTGAGATGGAGTAACCTCAGTCGCTTATGAGGCACACTAGCTGAACTGTCCGGAACAGTGCTTGAGCAGCATATGCTGCAACAGTGAAGAATCAATTCTCCTTCAGGAGCCAGAGACGGGTCATCTCAAGATTAAGACTCGTGCCAGGACCCTGATCTTGGCAAACATTATACATACATACATCAGCCAGCGAGCACTGTCTGCAGTCTGCTCTCTCCTCTTATCATGTGGGAGTTCGTACACGTGGATAGGGTAAAGTAATACTCACGTAGGCTGGAAGTACGTATAATTACGGATAATGTGGGGAGCGCCCTAACAGCCATAACCTTGTCTCCTTGCTCACTCTCGTAACACTGACTGGCCGCCCACAGTACCCATATGTGAGGGGGTCTTTGAATACTGCTGTGGTCAGCACAATATGAATACAGACAGTGACTCAGGCAGAGACGGTTGGTAGTGAGTCAACTACTGGTACACTGGTTACTGGTAACTGGTTACTACTACTGAGACTCTATGTTCTCAACGTGCCCTCTCTACACTGCCTCACAGTGCTACGTAGCTGGGTTTAGCCCTGGCTCTTTCATCTACAACTCAAGACCTTCCTCTCACGACTATTCATCGTCTGTCCACACTTCCCCACTCACCCACCGGAGTCCCAACAGAAGAGCCTGCTATGTGTGTTCTCAATGTCTGTCCCAGGATCGACTTAGCTGCTGGGTTAAGCCCTGGCTCTATTTCTACAACTAAGAACACTCCTCTCCAGCACTATTCTTCGTCTGTCCCGTCATCCCCGCTCATCCAATTTGGGATCTTACCTGAACTTTCGTTCGTTCGTTCGTTACCTCTGGTTAGTGTGACCATTGTCAATGGTCCAAGTCGGACCGAAACGTCATCGTAAGCTTCTCTCTTTTATGTGCGGGTTATTTGTGTAGATGAATGGTTCAGAGAACCGACACGTTGATAAATTAGACACATGTGCAACTCTTGGGTATCTTTATTGAGGAAACGTTTCGCCACACAGTGGCTTCATCAGTCCATACGTAGGAGAAACTTGAAGAACAGGAAGAGAATGAGGTAATCAGTCCCTCAACCTTGAGTCGATGTGTTCAGTCCATCAATCTTGAATAGAATATGGCATATGAGCAGAGAAGCAGCTTATAAACCGTATGGCAGGAGAGGTGCAGCAGTCATAGGTGGTGTCACATTTGTTCAATGTGGAAGTAGGTCGTGCCCAAGATTGATGGACTGACCACATCGACTCAAGGTTGAGGGACTGATTACCTCATTCTCCTCCTGTTCTTCAAGTTTCTCCTACGTATGGACTGATGAAGCCACTGTGTGGCGAAACGTTTCCTCAATAAAGATACCCAAGAGTTGCACATGTGTCTAATTTATCATCAGGTTGGTAGATAAGACACATAGGCAACGTTTAGGCAGCTTTATTCCGAAACGTTTCGCCTACACAGTAGGCTTCTTCAGTCGAGTACGGAAAGTAGGCAGTCGAGTACTTTCTGTACTCGACTGAAGAAGCCTGCTGTGTAGGCGAAACGTTTCGGAACAAAGTTGCCTGAATGTTGCCTATGTGTTTTATCTATAAACCCATGCTGCCCGAGTTGCGTAAGTTTTATAAGTTCATGTCTTTAGCAATGTTTTAAACTATTTAAAGGAATCTGATACTATGGGACGTCAGTGACCTAGGTCTATAATTTCTATATGATTCCTTTGTGCAAGAATGGTATATAATACCGACAAGATGAAATTAAGACACATGTGCAACATCTGGGTATCTTTATTGTAGACGTTTCGCCATCCAGTGGCTTTATCAATACAAATTCCAGGACATAACTTGAAGACATTTCGCCTATACAGTAGGCTTCTTCAGTCGAATACAGAAAGTAGGCAGGAACAGTAGAGATGTGAAGACGATGTAATCAGTCCATCACCCTTGAAGTCGTAGAATTTGAGGTTGTCAGTCCCTCGGCCTGGAGCAGTTCAGTTCCATAGTCAGAAACTGAACTTCTCCAGGCTGAGGGACTGACAACCTCAAATTCTACGACTACAAGGGTGATGGACTGATTACATCGTCTTCACATCTCTACTGTTCCTGCCTACTTTCTGTATTCGACTGAAGAAGCCTACTGTGTAGGCGAAACGTTTGGGAATAAAGTTGTCTAACTGTTGCATATGTGTCTTACCTAACAACCTGTCGGTATTGTATACCATTTTGATGTTCAACTTGAAGACAGTAGGACTGTATACAGAAGATGAGGTAATCAGTCCCTCAGCCTTGGAGTAGGTGCGAAGAGCACCTTAGTCATGGAGATTCATATGATTCATATGATTCCTTTGCTGCCACCTTTGTGGAGTGCTGCTGGGGTCATGGTTTTAATGGGTATGGAGATGAATCCTGTGCCTAGACTCTGTCTCCATTGGAAATTTAAAACATGCTTGTGTTCTTGCAATATTGTATGATTATAGTATTGATAACAGATTTAACGTATTTGCGACAAACTAGGGGGTGGTGAAGACAACTACGACGTATTTAAGACTAAGTGCTTAAGACATCTAGGGTGGAAACGACTAGGGAAGTCTGGAAGACAACTAGGGGGTCTGGAAGACAACTAGGGGTTCTGAAAGGCAGCTAGAACGTATTTAAACCATACTAAAGGGTGCTGAAGACAGCTAGAACGTATTTAAGACAAACTACGAGGTGCTGAAGACAGC
This sequence comes from Cherax quadricarinatus, assembly GCF_038502225.1. Lineage (NCBI taxonomy): Eukaryota > Metazoa > Arthropoda > Malacostraca > Decapoda > Parastacidae > Cherax > Cherax quadricarinatus. The sequence goes on from NC_091391.1 coordinate 3,699,960, forward strand.
TAGAACGTATTTAAGACAAACTACGAGGTGCTGAAGACAGCTAGAACGTATTTAAGACAAACTACGGGGTGCTGAAGACAGCTAGAACGTATTTAAGACAAACTACGGGGTGCTGAAGACAGCTGGAACGTATTTATGACAAACTACGGGGTGCTGAAGACAGCTAGAACGTATTTAAGACAAACTACGGGGTGCTGAAGACAGCTAGAACGTATTTAAGACAAACTACGGGGTGCTGAAGACAGCTAGAACGTATTTAAGACAAACTACGAGGTGCTGAAGACAGCTAGAACGTATTTAAGACAAACTACGAGGTGCTGAAGACAGCTAGAACGTATTTAAGACAAACTACGGGGTGCTGAAGACAGCTAGAACGTATTTAAGACAAACTACGGGGTGCTAAAGACAGCTGGAACGTATTTATGACAAACTACGGGGTGCTGAAGACAGCTGGAACGTATTTATGACAAACTACGGGGTGCTGAAGACAGCTGGAACGTATTTATGACAAACTACGGAGTGCTGAAGACAGCTAGAACGTATTTATGACAAACTACGGGGTGCTGAAGACAGCTAGAACGTATTTACGACAAACTACGGGGTGCTGAAGACAGCTAATTAAGACATGAAGGATGAAAATAACTAGGGAAGTCTGGAAGACAGCTAGGGGGTCTCGAAGACAACTAGGGAAGTCTGAAAGACAGCTAAGGTCTGGAAGACAGCTAAGGGGTCTGGAAGACAGCTAAGGGGTCTGGAAGACAGCTAAGGGGTCTGGAAGACAGCTAGGGAATCTGTTGATATTCTTCCTTATGTATGATGGGTATCAAATAGCCCTGGAGCTTTACTCCCTCTGTCTCCTTCATTATGTCCGAGGAAACTGAACTAACTTGACTTGTGGTGATGGATGGTTCACTGGTTCATTACCGGAGAATGTACCGTGGTATAACAGCCCTGGTCAACTTTAGATGGATAATGAGGATATCTCCAAGCATTGTTTCTGCTGAAGGTATCACAAAGTTCTGAGTGTCTCGTTCCAGAAAGTTTGGAATTTCTAATTCAGGGAAGGACAGATGGGTGGTTGGTGGGTCGTGGTGGTGGGTGGTGGTGGTGGGTGGTGGTGGTGGGTGGTGGTGGTGGGTGGTTGGTGGGTCGTAGTGGGAATGATGAGAGTGGAAGCAGAGGCAGAATTGAATAGCGGAGGCTGCAGAAGGAAGATCAGAGATGCTGCTGGTTTTTAAAACAGGTCTCCGTGCTGAAGCAGAAAAGAGCGTCCTCATCACTCTTATTACGGAGAATGGAGAGAGAGAGAGAGAGAGAGAGAGAGAGAGAGAGAGAGAGAGAGAGAGAGAGAGAGAGAGAGAGAGAGACAGACAGACAGACAGACAGACAGACAGACAGACAGACAGAGTTATCAAGGCTAGCAGAACACATGGTCCGGTTTGCATTTATCATTTTAATAATAATAATAATACCTCTCCCGTGTAACTCTAAGAGTTTTTGATCCGAGGAGTCGAAGCTACCATCCAGTTCCTTAAGCTTGACAGCCTTCCATTCCCCAGGGGCAGTATAACTCTTGTGGATTTAGCGCTCCGTTACAAAAAAGAAGCACCAACCACATCGCATCTGCTAGAAAAATGACAGGATGGATAATGAGAACCTTCAAAACTAGGGAGGCCAAGCCCATGATGACACTCTTCAGGTCACTTGTTCTATCTAGGCTGGAATATTGCTGCACTCTAACAGCACCTTTCAAGGCAGGTGAAATTGCCGACCTAGAAAATGTACAGAGAACCTTCACGGCGCGCATAACGGAGATAAAACACCTAAATTACTGGGAGCGCTTGAGGTTTCTAAACCTGTATTCCCTGGAACGCAGGAGGGAGAGATACATGATTATATACACCTGGAAAATCCTAGAGGGACTAGTACCGAACTTGCACACGAAAATCACTCACTACGAAAGCAAAAGACTTGGCAGACGATGCACCATCCCCCCAATGAAAAGCAGGGGTGTCACTAGCACGTTAAGAGACCATACAATAAGTGTCAGGGGCCCGAGACTGTTCAACTGCCTCCCAGCACACATAAGGGGGATTACCAACAGACCCCTGGCAGTCTTCAAGCTGGCACTGGACAAGCACCTAAAGTCAGTTCCTGATCAGCCGGGCTGTGGCTCGTACGTTGGTTTGCGTGCAGCTAGCAGCAAAAGCCTGGTTGATCAGGCGCTGATCCACCAGGAGGCCTGGTCACAGACCGGGCCGCGGGGGCGTTGACCCCCGAAACTCTCTCCAGGTAAACTCCAGGTAAACAGACAATAAAACACCAAGAACCACAAGGTCGACAAACAACCACAACTACAACCACAACTACAACCACAACTACAACCACAACTACAATCACAGCAACCATAAAATAAACATCTGCAACCAAAACAGCCATAAAGATCTATAACTTATAGAACCACAACTATCACAAGCAGAAGTACAACAACCATAACCAACATAGCAACCACAACCACAGCCACAATAACACCCACAACAACCACAACCAAAACAGTAAACGTATCTTCCTCTTAAGCCTCTCTCTGTCTCTCTCTCTCTCTCTCTCTCTCTCTCTCTCTCTCTCTCTCTCTCTCTCTGTCTCTCTCTCTCTCTCTCTCTCTCTCTCTCTCTCTCTCTCTCTCTCTGTCTCTCTCTCTCTCTCTCTGTCTCTCTCTGTCTCTCTCTCTCTCTCTGTCTCTCTCTGTCTGTCTCTCTCTCTGTCTGTCTGTCTCTGTTTGTATGTCTCTCTCTGTTTGTCTGTCTGTCTGTCTGTCTCTCTCTCTCTCTCTCCCTCTCTCTCTCTCTCTCTCTCTCTCTCTCTCTCTCTCTCTCTCTCTCTCTCTCTCTCTCTCTCTCTCTCTCTCACTCTCTCTCTCTCTCTCTCTCTCCCTCCCTCCTCACCTCCCACTCACCAGTTTAAAGGTGAGGTGCTCAGTAGGAGGCTACCTCCATACACGACACATTACGTCTCCTGGGTGCAGGTGCTAGGTGTACTCGCCTGTTTATACTCACCTATTCTTGGTTGCAGAGGTCGAGTCACAGTTCCTGGCCCCGTCTCTTCACTGGTCACTACTAGGTCACTCTTCATGCTCCATGAGCTTTATCATACCTCTGCTTAAAGCTATGTGTGTGTGTGTGGTTATAATCATAACCAACAGTAAGCCAGTGGAAGGCCTTGGTCAGATGACCAAAAGCTCTAGTTGATGAGTGTGACTAGTTAATGGCCCAAGTTGGACCAAAACGTTGTTGTAAGCTTCTCTATCCTATGTGCGAGTTATCTGTGTATTTTTCCAGTCACGGTATTGTGCCTTTTTATTTCTTGTTTCTTTTCTTAGCCTCTTTTTTTCTGTGTCTTCTCCCTCAGTTGCTGTCATTCTGTTCTTGTTCTGTCGTGGTCTAGGAACACCCTCTTGCATGTTGATTCCTTCAGCCGAGGTTTCTGTTGCAGGATCCTGTTCCACACCATTTCTATCTTGAAAATAAATTTGACCAGCTAATTTCTCCCCTTTAAGTGCCCTCCTATTCTATGAATATTTATTATCTCAGTCATATCCTCTTCTCCTATTTCTTTGATGATGTTTTCAATCTCCTGTTTTCCTTTCTGCCATCTTTCATATGTGTGTACTCACCTATTTGTGGTTGCAGGGATCGATTCATAGCTCCTGGCCCTGCCTCTTCACTGATTGCTACTAGGTCCTCTCTCTCCACTACGTCACTTTCTAGGCTATTCCACTGCCTGACAACTCTATGACTGAAGAAATACTTCCTAACATCCCTCTGATTCATCTGAGTCTTCAACTTCCAATTGTGACCTCTTGTGTCTGTGTCCCATCTCTGGAACATCCTGTCTTTGTCCACCTTGTCTATTCAGTGCAGTATTTTATATGTCGTTATCATGTCTCCCCTGACCCTCCTGTCCTCCATTATCGTCGTGCGTGCGTGCGTGTGCGTGCGTGCGTGTGTGTGTGTGTGTGTGTGTGTGTGTGTGTGTGTGTGTGTGTGTGTGTGTGTGTGTGTGTGTGTGTGTGTGTGTGTGTGTGTGTGTGTGCGCATGTGTGTGTGTGAACTCACCTAATTGTGGTTGCAGGGGTCGAGACTCAGCTCTTGGCCCCGCCTCTTCACTGATCGCTACTAGGTCCTCTCCCTCTCTGTTTCCTGAGCTGTGTGTGTGTGTGTGAGTATATGTTTGGAAAGCTACTGGCTGTTTAACTATACACTCAGGTATATATCTAAGTGTATATACGCCAAAAGTTTATTTTAATCATAATTTTAGGTATTAAAACAATCTTGCCTGGTAGTATTATAGTTACCCAGAAATAGGTCAGAATGACCAGTAATTCCAAGTACTAAGCTAAAGAAGAGCACCAACAGGACAAAGAGTAAGAGGAAGAGAAGGGAGAGGTGAGGAGGAAGAGGAGGAGGCAACAGCTGCACAAGACATGCTAATCCTCTCTTAAATTACGTTATTAGCTAAATTAGAATTAAGTGAAGGTGTTAAGTATATATGTTCCAGTCATGGTGCCCACCCACAACACCCAGTCTATACCACCCACAACACCCAGTCTATACCACCCACAACACCCAGTCTATACCACCCACAACACCTAGTCTATACCACCCACAACACCCAGTGTACCCAACCAACAACACCTACTGTACCCCACCCACAGCACCCAGTGTATCTCACCCACAACACCCAGTTTATCCCACACACAACACCCAGTGTACCCAACCAACAACACCTACTGTACCCCATCCACAGCACCCAGTGTATCTCACCCACAACACCCAGTTTATCCCACCCACAACACCCAGTGTACCCAACCAACAACACCTACTGTACCCCATCCACAGCACCCAGTGTATCTCACCCACAACACCCAGTTTATCCCACCCACAACACCCAGTGTACTCAACCCACAACACCCAGTGTACCCCACCCACAACACCCAGTGTATCACTCCCACAACACCCAGTGTGTCCCACCCACAACACCCAGTGTATCCCACCCACAACACCCAGTGTACCCAACCCACAACATCCAGTGTACCCCACCCACAACACCAAGTGTATCACTCCCACAACACCCAGTGTGTCCCACCCACAACACCCAGTGTACCCAACCAACAACACCTACTGTACCCCACCCACAGCACCCAGTGTATCTCACCCACAACACCCAGTGTATCCCACCCACAACACCCAGTGTACCCAAACCACAACACCCACTGTACCCCACCCACAACACCCAGTGTATCTCACCCACAACACCCAGTGTATCCCACCCACAACACCCACTGTACCCCACCCACAACACCCAGTGTATCACTCCCACAACACCCAGTGTATCCCACCCACAACACCCAGTGTATCCCACCCACAACACCCAGTGTACCCAACCCACAACATCCAGTGTACCCCTCCCACAACACCCAGTGTATCACTCCCACAACACCCAGTGTATCCCACCCACAACACACAGTGTATCCCACCCACAACACCCAGCGTAACCCACCCACAGCACCCACTGTACCCCACCCACAGCATCCATTGTATCTCACACATAACACCCAGTGTATCCCACCCACAACACCCAGTGTACCAACCTACAACACCCAGTGTACCCCACCCACAACACCCAGTGTATCACTCCCATAACACCCAGTGTATCCCACCCACAACACCCAGTCTATCACACCCACAACACCCAGTCTATCCTACGCACAATACCCACTGTACTCCACCCACAACGCCCAATGTATCACATGCACAACACCTGGAGTTTACCTGGAGAGAGTTCCGGGGGTCAACGCCCCCGCGGCCCGGTCTGAGACCAGGCCTCCTGGTGGATCAGAGCCTGATCAACCAGGCTGTTGCTGCTGGCTGCACGCAAACCAACATACGAGCCACAGCCCGGCTGATCCGGAACTGACTTTAGGTGCTTGTCCAGTGCCAGCTTGAAGACTGCCAGGGGTCTGTTGGTAATCCCCCTTATGTGTGCTGGGAGGCAGTTGAACAGTCTCGGGCCCCTGACACTTATTGTATGGTCTCTTAACGTGCTAGTGACACCCCTGCTTTTCATTGGGGGGATGGTGCATCGTCTGCCAAGTCTTTTGCTTTCGTAGTGGGTGATTTTCGTGTGCAAGTTCGGTACTAGTCCCTCTAGGATTTTCCAGGTGTATATAATCATGTATCTCTCCCTCCTGCGTTCCAGGGAATACAGGTTTAGGAACCTCAAGCGCTCCCAATAATTGAGGTGTTTTATCTCCGTTATGCGCGCCGTGAAAGTTCTCTGTACATTTTCTAGGTCGGCAATTTCACCTGCCTTGAAAGGTGCTGTTAGTGTGCAGCAATATTCCAGCCTAGATAGAACAAGTGACCTGAAGAGTGTCATCATGGGCTTGGCCTCCCTAGTTTTGAAGGTTCTCATTATCCATCCTGTCATTTTTCTAGCAGATGCGATTGATACAATGTTATGGTCCTTGAAGGTGAGATCCTCCGACATGATCACTCCCAGGTCTTTGACGTTGGTGTTTCGCTCTATTTTGTGGCCAGAATTTGTTTTGTACTCTGATGAAGATTTAATTTCCTCATGTTTACCATATCTGAGTAATTGAAATTTCTCATCGTTGAACTTCATATTGTTTTCTGCAGCCCACTGAAAGATTTGGTTGATGTCTGCCTGGAGCTTTGCAGTGTCTGCAATGGAAGACACTGTCATGCAGATTCGGGTGTCATCTGCAAAGGAAGACACGGTGCTGTGGCTGACATCCTTGTCTATGTCGGATATAAGGATGAGGAACAAGATGGGAGCGAGTACTGTGCCTTGTGGAACAGAGCTTTTCACCGTAGCTGCCTCGGACTTTACTCTGTTGACGACTACTCTCTGTGTTCTGTTAGTGAGGAAATTATAGATCCATCGACCGACTTTTCCTGTTATTCCTTTAGCACGCATTTTGTGCGCTATTACGCCATGGTCACACTTGTCGAAGGCTTTTGCAAAGTCTGTATATATTACATCTGCATTCTTTTTGTCTTCTAGTGCATTTAGGACCTTGTCGTAGTGGTCCAATAGTTGAGACAGACAGGAGCGACCTGTTCTAAACCCATGTTGCCCTGGGTTGTGTAACTGATGGGTTTCTAGATGCGTGGTGATCTTGCTTCTTAGGACCCTTTCAAAGATTTTTATGATATGGGATGTTAGTGCTATTGGTCTGTAGTTCTTTGCTGTTGCTTTACTGCCCCCTTTGTGGAGTGGGGCTATGTCTGTTGTTTTTAGTAACTGAGGGACGACCCCCGTGTCCATGCTCCCTCTCCATAGGATGGAAAAGGCTCGTGATAGGGGCTTCTTGCAGTTCTTGATGAACACAGAGTTCCATGAGTCTGGCCCTGGGGCAGAGTGCATGGGCATGTCATTTATCGCCTGTTCGAAGTCATTTGGCGTCAGGATAACATCGGATAGGCTTGTGTTAATCAAATTTTGTGGCTCTCTCATAAAAAATTCATTTTGATCTTCGACTCTCAGTCTGGTTAGCGGCTTGCTAAAAACTGAGTCATATTGGGACTTGAGTAGCTCACTCATTTCCTTGTTGTCATCTGTGTAGGACCCATCTTGTTTAAGTAGGGGCCCAATACTGGACGTTGTTCTCGATTTTGATTTGGCATAGGAGAAGAAATACTTTGGGTTTCTTTCGATTTCATTTATGGCTTTTAGTTCTTCCCGCGATTCCTGACTCCTAAAGGATTCTTTTAGCTTAAGTTCGATGCTTGCTATTTCTCTGACCAGTGTCTCCCTACGCATTTCAGATATATTGACCTCTTTTAGCCGCTCTGTTATTCTTTTCCGTCGCCTGTAAAGGGAGCGCCTGTCTCTTTCAGTTTTACATCTACTCCTCCTTTTTCTTAGAGGAATAAGCCTTGTGCATACATCGAGTGCTACCGAGTTAATCTGTTCTAGGCATAAGTTGGGGTCTGTGTTGCTTAGTATATCTTCCCAGCTTATATCGGTTAGGACTTGGTTTACTTGGTCCCACTTTATGTTTTTGTTATTGAAGTTGAATTTGGTGAATGCTCCCTCGTGACTAATCTCATTATGTCGGTCTCGGGCTCCGCGCATACATGACTGAACCTCAATTATGTTGTGATCTGAGTATATTGTTTTTGATATGGTGATATTTCTTATCAGATCATCATTGTTAGTGAAGATGAGGTCTAGTGTATTCTCCAGTCTAGTAGGCTCTATTATTTGCTGGTTTAAATTGAATTTTGTGCAGAGATTTAAAAGCTCGCGTGAGTGTGAGTTTTCATCAGAGCTGCCTCCTGGTGTTATTACTGCAACAATATTATTTGCTATATTCCTCCATTTTAGGTGCCTTAAGTTGAAATCCCCCAGGAGCAAGATGTTGGGTGCAGGAGCTGGAAGGTTTTCCAGACAGTGGTCAATTTTTAACAGCTGTTCCTGGAATTGCTGGGATGTTGCATCCGGAGGCTTGTAGACTATCACAATGACTAGGTTTTGGTTCTCGACCTTTACTGCTAAAACTTCCACTACATCATTTGAGGCATTTAGCAGTTCTGTGCAAACAAGTGACTCTGCAATGTACAGGCCAACCCCCCCCTTTTGCCTGTTCACTCTGTCACATCTGTATAGGTTGTAACCTGGGATCCATATTTCGTTGTCCAAGTGATCCTTTATGTGGGTCTCAGTGAAAGCCGCGAACATTGCCTTTGCCTCTGCAAGCAGTCCACGGATGAAAGGTATTTTGTTGTTTGTTGCTGGCTTTAGACCCTGTATATTTGCAAAGAAGAATGTTATCGGACTGGTGGTATTGTTGGTACTGGGGGGGGATTTTTTTTCCGGCATTAGTATCTGTATCTGTGTATCCCACCCACAACACCCAGTGTACACCACCCACAACACCCAGTGTATCACTCCCACAACACCCAGTGTATCCCACCCACAACACCCAGTCTATCCCACCCACAACACCCAGTCTATCCTACGCACAATACCCAATGTACTCCACCCACAACGCCCAGTGCATCACATGCACAACACCCAGTATATCCTACCCACAACACCCAGTGTGCCCCACCCACAACACCCAGTGTATCACTTCCACAACATCCAGTGTATCCCACCCACAACACCCAGTGTATCACTCCCACAACACCCAGTGTAACCCACCCACAACACCCAGTGTACCCAGTCCACAACACCCAGTGCATCACTCCCACAACACCCAGTGTATCCCACCCACAACACCCAGTGTACCCCACCCACAACACCCAGTGTACCCCACCCACAACACCCAGTGTATCCCACCCACAACACCCAGTGTATCACTTCCACAACACCCAGTGTACCCCACCCACAACACCCAGTGCATCACTCCCACAACACCCAGTGTATCCCACCCACAACACTCAGTGTATCACACCCACAACACTCAGTGTATCACACCCACAACACTCAGTGTATCACACCCACAACACTCAGTGTATCACACCCACAACACTCAGTGTATCCCACCCACAACACTCAGTGTATCCCACCCACAACACTCAGTGTATCACACCCACAACACTCAGTGTATCACACCCACAACACTCAGTGTATCACACCCACGACACTCAGTGTATCACACCCACAACACTCAGTGTATCACACCCACAACACTCAGTGTATCACACCCACAACACTCAGTGTATCACACCCACAACACTCAGTGTATCACACCCACAACACTCAGTGTATCACACCCACAACACTCAGTGTACCACACCTACAACACTCAGTGTATCACACCCACAACACTCAGTGTATCACACCCACAACACTCAGTGTATCACACCCACAACACTCAGTGTACCACACCTACAACACTCAGTGTATCACACCTACAACACTCAGTGTATCACTCCCACAACACTCAGTGTATCACTCCCACAACACTCAGTGTATCACACCTACAACACTCAGTGTATCACACCTACAACACTCAGTGTATCACACCCACAACACTCAGTGTATCACACCTACAACACTCAGTGTATCACACCTACAACACTCAGTGTATCACACCAACAACACTCAGTGTATCACAACCACAACAGTCAGTGTATCACACCTACAACACTCAGTGTATCACTCCCACAACACTCAGTGTATCACACCCACAACACTCAGTGTATCACACCTACAACACTCAGTGTATCACTCCAACAACACTCAGTGTATCACACCTACAACACTCAGTGTATCACACCCACAACATTCAGTGTATCACACCTACAACACCCAGTGTATCACTCCCACAACACCCAGTGTATCACACCCACAACACCCAGTGTATCACACCCACAACACCCAGTGTATCACACCCACAACACCCAGTGTATCACACCCAAAACACCCAGTGTATCACACCCACAACACCCAGTGTTCCCTACCCACAACACCCAGTGTATCACACCCACAACACTCAGTGTATCACACCCACAACACCCAGTGTTCCCTACCCACAACACCCAGTGTATCACACCCACAACAACCAGTGTATCGCACCCACAACACCCAGTGTATCACACCCACAACACCCAGTGTATCACACCCACGACACCCAGTGTATCACACCCACAACACCCAGTGTATCACACCCACGACACCCAGTGTATCACACCCACAACACCCAGTGTATCACACCCACAACCAGTGTATTGCACCCACAACACCCAGTGTATCACACCCAAAACACCCAGTGTATCACACCCACGACACCCAGTGTATCACACCCACAACAACCAGTGTATCGCACCCACAACACCCAGTGTATCACACCCACAACACCCAGTGTATCACACCCACAACACCCAGTGCATCACACCCACAACACCCAGTGTATCACACCCACAACACCCAGTGTATCACACCCACAACACCCAGTGTATCACACCCACAACACCCAGTGTTCCCTACCCACAACACCCAGTGTATCACACCCACAACACCCAGTGTATCACACCCACAACACCCAGTGTATAACACCCACAACACCCAGTGTATCACACCCACAACACCCAGTGTATCACACCCACAACACCCAGTGCTCCCCACCCACAACACCCAGTGTATCACACCCACAACACCCAGTGTTCCCCACCCACAACACCCAGTGTATCACACCCACAACACCCAGTGTATCACACCCACAACACCCAGTGTATCACACCCACAACACCCAGTGCTCCCCACCCACAACACCCAGTGTATCACACCCACAACACCCAGTGTATCACACCCACAACACCCAGTGTTCCCCACCCACAACACCCAGTGTTCCCCACCCACAACATACAATGTTCAGTCCATCAATCTCAACACTGACGGACTAAGCACATTGACTCCAGTCTTTAGGACTGATTACCTCAAACTACTCTTCATCTTCCACTGTTCTACCCTGTATTGGACTGAAGAAGCCACTGGCTAGCGACAAGTTTCTTCAATAAAGATTCCCAAATGTTGCACAAGTGTCTTATTCTTCAACTTGTTGGTTTTCTAAAATCATTTACACCGCAGAAAACTAGCTGTTCCAAGATCTTTAGTTTTCATGAGTACAGTGGACCCCCGCTTAACGATCACCTCCCAATGAGACCAATTATGTAAGTGTATTTATGTAAGTGCGTTTGTACGTGTATGTTTGGGGGTCTGAAATGGACTAATCTACTTCACAATATTCCTTATGGGAACAAATTCGGTCAGTACTGGCACCTGAACATACTTCTGGAATGAAAAAATATCGTTAACCGGGGGTCCACTGTATTATGTCTTTTTTCATGAGTTTCGATGTGCACTTTTTCAATGAGCCAGGTGTGGCATGCTATGAGAATATTACATTTTATTTGGCGTATGTCAAACATCCATATAAGCATGCCTCCTGACCAGCGAACCAGGTGCTAAGGGTTTAACGAGCGGGGACCCCGTCGTTTTACAAGTACCTTGGTTCAACCAGCCAGTCAAAGCTGTGAAGTAATGTGGTACACTTATGAAGCAGCCTTGGCAGACTTACCTTAACAGCTGGTCACTATGGTTCTCATACTATCTTGTCCTTGCATTTGCTTTATTGTACATAGCTCTAAATACTGTACATAGGCAATATATATTGTAAATTCCAGCTTATTTTTGAAGGAAATACAATCATTTATTCTCTCTGTTATCTTTTTGCTCATTCCTAAACAATTATCGTGCTATGGCAAGGTGTGCAGGCCATATCTATACCTGTGCTTGTAAAACCCAGTTTCTCAAACTATGGAAATGGACGTACATGTATATTTATTGTCTTTTTCAAATTTTGTGACTTGGGAGACACACACATGATGATCAAACCAAATGCAAAGTATGTGGTCAGGCCTATGATCACTATCTTGAACGCTATGTGCTTAATTGTCCAATGACTGAGGAATATACAGATAAACAATATAATAACCTATGTGACATGTCAAGATATCTTATTAATGAAAATAAGATACCAGATAAGTGAACTTTAAAAATAAATCCCGATGTACTGCTGTTTACCTTTTTTGGGGCCTAGTTCATAGGCCTTTCGTGTATACATATGCTCTTGCGCTACTGTCCACATTATTATACTCACAACCAAGTACTAAACCCATTAGGGTCATACAGCACACTGCTCTACCGTCCACAAGATAAACCAGCCACTTCAGTGGCAAAATCTAAATCTAATCTCTGAAGGCGCAGCTGCATAATCATATTTACCGCTTTATTGGATATAGGTGTCAGCTTTCATAAATGTTTGTATGTAGTTTGATAATCAGTTTTCCATCTGACCTGGATGCTTTTAGCTACCATCGAATCTGCCTTGTTGGGGAGGATTCCATATTTCTCTGCATCTGGCTGCTGGCAGGCTTCTCTTGTATGTTCTGCATCTGGCTGCTGACAGGTTTCTCTGTATATTCTACATCTGGCTGCTGACAGGTTTCTCTGTATATTCTGCATCTGGCTGCTGACAGGTTTCTCTGTATATTCTACATCTGGCTGCTGACAGGTTTCTCTGTATATTCTACATCTGGCTGCTGACAGGTTTCTCTGTATATTCTACATCTGGCTGCTGACAGGTTTCTCTGTATATTCTACATCTGGCTGCTGACAGGTTTCTCTGTATATTCTACATCTGGCTGCTGACAGGTTTCTCTGTATATTCTACATCTGGCTGCTGACAGGTTTCTCTGTATATTCTACATCTGGCTGCTGACAGGTTTCTCTGTATATTCTGCATCTGGCTGCTGACAGGTTTCTCTGTATATTCTACATCTGGCTGCTGACAGGTTTCTCTGTATATTCTACATCTGGCTGCTGACAGGTTTCTCTGTATATTCTACATCTGGCTGCTGACAGGTTTCTCTGTATATTCTACATCTGGCTGCTGACAGGTTTCTCTGTATATTCTACATCTGGCTGCTGACAGGTTTCTCTGTATATTCTACATCTGGCTGCTGACAGGTTTCTCTGTATATTCTACATCTGGCTGCTGACAGGTTTCTCTGTATATTCTACATCTGGCTGCTGACAGGTTTCTCTGTATATTCTACATCTGGCTGCTGACAGGTTTCTCTGTATATTCTGCATCTGGCTGCTGACAAGTTTCTCTGTATATTCTGCATCTGGCTACTGACAGGTTTCTCTGTATATTCTACATCTGGCTGCTGACAGGTTTCTCTGTATATTCTGCATCTGGCTGCTGACAGGTTTCTCTGTATATTCTACATCTGGCTGCTGACAGGTTTCTCTGTATATTCTACATCTGGCTGCTGACAGGTTTCTCTGTATATTCTGCATCTGGCTACTGACAGGTTTCTCTGTATATTCTGCATCTGGCTGCTGACAGGTTTCTCTGTATATTCTGCATCTGGCTGCTGGCAGGCTTCTCTTGTATTATATTCTGCATCTGGCTGCTGGCAGGCTTCTCTTGTATTATATTCTGCATCTGGCTACTGACAGGCTTCTCTGTATATTCTACATCTGGCTGCTGGCAGGCTTCTCTTGTATTATATTCTGCATCTGGCTGCTGGCAGGCTTCTCTTGTATTATATTCTGCATCTGGCTACTGACAGGTTTCTCTGTATATTCTGCATCTGGCTGCTGGCAGGCTTCTCTTGTATTATATTCTGCATCTGTCTGCTGGCAGGCTTCTCTTGTATTATATTCTGCATCTGGTTGCTGACAGCCTTTTCTTGTATATTCTGCTTCTGGCTGCTGACAGGCTTCTCTTGTATGTTCTGCATCTGGTTGCTGACAGGCTTCTCCTGATTGTGATATTAAATCTCTTTATATCTTCCACTCTATTCCTCTGATCTCAAACAAACAATATCACTGTTTTTTAATTATTTTGCTGATATATTCCCAGAGATACACCTGTGTTTGGTGAGGACAGGGAGGCCAGGTGAGAAGCACACCTTTACATTGATATGAGTGAATATGATAATGGTATACAATACTGGCAAACCATGACACGAGTAGGACTTGAACTCGTGGCAAGTGAGTCACAAAATTCCATACCAGCACATAAGCCACTGGGCCAGCTGGCTACAGTACGATTTATCCAGCTAGGTGTATTGCTATATATGTACTATAATGGGCCACCACTATGACCACAAATGCAATTTGTGGTCACAGTGGTAACCCATGCTAACCTCCCACAATGGTCAGAGTAGTCTAAGCCTGGTCTAAAACTGGGTTGTAAGGGTAATGATCACAACCATTAAAAAATACTATGCAAATAGGCTTGTTTTCATTCACTCAATGATCTGAGAAAGATACATTTATGTTGCATAGCCCCAGCCCCCTGTATATCTCAATGTATAAGAACATAAGAACATAAGAATGTAGGAACACTGCAGAAGGCCTACTGGCCCATACGAGGCAGGTCCTTATCAAAACGATCTCTACCTTAAGCCACCCAAGAAATAACTCCCGTACCCAATGACACCAATCAAACCCAGCCCCTCCCACTTATATATTTGTCCAGTCTCTTCTTAAAGCTACACAAGGTCCTAGCCTCTATCACCCCACTAGGAAGACTGTTCCATGCATCTACAACTCTGTTAGAAAACCAGTACTTACCTATGTTATGCTGGAAGCATAACAGTTTTGAGCCTGTAAAGGTGAGGAGCTGCAGCTCAACTCACTCAAAGAGTTTAGGAGTTGTAACTCAGCCCTCACAAGAGGTCCAGGTATGAGATCAACACCTTGAAGAGGTCCAAGAGCTTTAGTTCACACATTCAAGAGATCTAGCACCTATAGCTTAACACCTAACAAAAGGCCAAGGTGCTGCTGTATATCAATGCCCTTAAAATGGCCAGGAACTGGAACTTGACTAACACCAAAATAGTATTTATGTACTGAGTACAACGGAAACCAATTCAGTCAATAAAACTGGCAAATTAAAACTTACGTAGCCTAAAATCAATGCAAAGCTTCCTTTAGGCAAAGTCTTTTCACTAGTGTTTTAAATTTTAAGCCAACTGAATGAAGTGTTCATATTATAAATGAAAACCTTTGAATTATGTAACAAATTCAGGAATCCACTGAGATACATTCCCACTGGGGTATACTCAGTAATTATGTAACAAATTCAGGAATCCACTGAGATACATTCCCACTGGGGTATACTCAGTAATTATGTAACAAATTCAGGAATCCACTGAGATACATTCCCACTGGGGTATACTCAGTAATTATGTAACAAATTCAGGAATCCACTGAGATACATTCCCACTGGGGTATACTCAGTAATTATGTAACAAATTCAGGAATCCACTGAGATACATTCCCACTGGGGTATACTCAGTAATTATGTAACAAATTCAGGAATCCACTGAGATACATTCCCACTGGGGTATACTCAGTAATTATGTAACAAATTCAGGAATCCACTGAGATGCATTCCCACTGGGGTATACTCAGTAATTATGTAACAAATTCAGGAATCCACTGAGATACATTCCCACTTGGGTATACCCAGTAACTGTAACAAACTGCACACCTCCATATATAAAAAAAAGTAATTTACATTTAACATATATGGCACAATCTGTACTGAGACTAATACATTTTCAGGGAGAGAAGTGGTTGAGTCGACAGATGACGGAGGAGATCATTGTGACTCTGGCACCGCTGCTGGAGAATAATCAGCCCTCTCCTGAGATCTGTCAGTTCTTCAGCCAACACTGCACTGACAACCCTCGTTCATGCCTCGTTATTGACATGTTCACCCCCATAATTAAGAGGATACTAAAGCACAATGTGGTAAGGATCGCTTACAAGTGATGTACTGTATCATGTAACTGCACTGTACATCCCTATAGAAGCACTAATTTTCTGTACTGTAAATCCCTATAGAAGCACTAACTTTCTGTACTGTAAATCCCTATAGAAGCACTAACTTTCTACACTGTATATCCCTATAGAACCACTAATTTTCTGTACTGTAAATCCCTATAGAACCACTAACTTTCTGTACTGTACATCCCTATAGAAGCATTAACGTTTTCTATTCTTTTCACTGTAGTGATTTTCCTGATACTATAATGAAGATACACAAGACGAAAATTTAAACATTAAAAAAGTCAGTTCCAAAAGTCATTCTAACAATCATTTCTATTAGACTTAATTTGTAAGTACAATACATCTTATGTTATGAGGATAACAAAAATATTAGGTGATAAAAGATTGGATATCAGATTGGAGGGAGAGAGTATGGAGGAGGTGAATGTATTCAGATATTTGGGAGTGGACGTGTCAGCGGATGGGTCTATGACAGATGAGGTGAATCATAGAATTGATGAGGGGAAAAGGGTGAGTGGTGCACTTAGGAGTCTGTGGAGACAAAGAATTTTGTCCTTGGAGGCAAAGAGGGGAATGTATGAGAGTATAGTTTTACCAATGCTCTTATATGGGTGTGAAGCATGGGTGATGAATGTTGCAGCGAGGAGAAGGCTGGAGGCAGTGGAGATGTCATGTCTGAGAGCAATGTGTGGTGTGAATATAATGCAGAGAATTCGTAGTTTGGAAGTTAGGAGGAGGTGCGGGATTACCAAAACTGTTGTCCAGAGGGCTGAGGAAGGGTTGTTGAGGTGTTTCGGACATGTAGAGAGAATGGAGCGAAACAGAATGACTTCAAGAGTGTATCAGTCTGTAGTGGAAGGAAGGCAGGGTAGGGGTCGGCCTAGGAAAGGTTGGAGAGAGGGGGTAAAGGAGGTTTTGTGTGCGAGGGCCTTGGACTTCCAGCAGGCATGCGTGAGCGTGTTTGATAGGAGTGAATGGAGACAAATGGTTTTTAATACTTGACGTGCTGTTGGAGTGTGAGCAAAGTAACATTTATGAAGGGGTTCAGGGAAACCGGCAGGCCGGACTTGAGTCCTGGAGATGGGAAGTACAGTGCCTGCACTCTGAAGGAGGGGTGTTAATGTTGCAGTTTAAAAACTGTAGTGTAAAGCACCCTTCTGGCAAGACAGTGATGGAGTGAATGATGGTGAAAGTTTTTCTTTTTCAGGCCACCCTGCCTTGGTGGGAATCGGCCAGTGTGATAATAAAAAAAAATAATACATCTTGTTGTTTATAACTTGAATACAGTGGACCCTCGACCAACGTTGGCATCGTCTAACGTTAAATCCGACTAGCGATACATTTTAACGCAAAAATTTTGCCTCGACTAGCGCTAAAAACCCCGACCAACGCTATTCATTCCGTTCGAGACGCATCCACTTTGGCCTGAGCGTGCCTCACTTGTCCCGTGGGTGCCAGTGTTTACAAGCCAACCAGCCACCACGGTCCCATCCAAACATACAGTCGGAACATTTCATATTATCACCAGTCCTAATGGAAGGGGATTTCCCTTCTAAACACTAAGACCATCAACACTCTCCCTTCCTCCCATCCCATCAATCATCACCAGATCTTCAATAAAGGTAAGTGTCATGTAACTGTGCATGTCTTCTTCAGTTTGTGTGTATTAAAATTAATATTTCATGTGGTAAAAACAATTTTTTTTTCATACTTTGGGGTGTCCTGCACAGATTAATTTGATTTCCATTATTTCTTATGGGGAAAATTAACTTGACTAACGATAATTTTGACTAACAATGAGCTTTCAGGAACGGATTAATAGCGTTAGTCGAGGGTCCACTGTATTATTGATTTAGGCAAATCTGCATTGTCTATTACCAATTCTCTTTCTAAACACACTTGAAGTAAACGGTCCTTGTTCTTATATACGTACATACCCCTGGCATGTTTGTTCAATATCGGGTTTACCTGGAAGGTGTTAGTAAGTTTATTTAGATACAGGTAAACATGGGTATGTACAATTATCATACATAGTGTAAATTATCTAGGATAACAAAGTGTTGGGGTCATTGTTGTACAGAGACTAATACACACAGCTTAACAGCAAACTATATGGCATAATTTTTAACACTGTTCTTAACAGTGTACAAGTATGCAGAATTGAAAGCCAAATTTATATTCAGTCTTCGTGGTTTGGCAGACATGTACTTGCTCATAGACTTGTACTTAAAAGCCATATTTAATCGCTTTCCCCCTCTTATTTATTGCAGAAATTCTTAATTTTTTTCAAGAAAATTTACCTGATTTTATAATAAAATATCAGAATTCTATAATATGCCTGCTGGGCTAGTCTGCAGAAGCCCTAGAGAAGCAGATACCACTTACCATGTACTGTACTGCAGATTTGATACTACTGTCCTGGCATCTTTGCTGTTTCTCATCCTCCTAGCAGCCATAGATAAAAACACCAGTCACACTTTTGTATCATCATTTGCAGATGACACTAATAAGCATGAATGTCACTATGGTAGAGGACACTGAAAAATTACAGGAAGACATAAACAGGGTTTTCCAGTGGGCAGTGGGGAACAACATGACATTCAATGGTGATAAGTTCCAGCTGCTTAGGTATGAAAAAAATGAAGAACTCAAAAGGAACACTATATACAAAACTCAAGAGGGTCACCAAATAGAATGAAAGAAACGTGTAAAAGACCTGGGAATAATTATGTCAGCTGACCTTTCTTTTAAGGAACATAACAGGACACAGATCACGACAGCCAGGAAGATGACAGGGTGGGTAATGAGAACTTTCAAAACATGGAAATAATGCCAATGATGACACTTCAAATCACTAGTGCTCCCTCATTTAGAATATTGCTCAGTGTTGACAGCCCCGTTCAGAGCAGGAGAAATATCTGAGCTGGAACAAATACAGAGATCATTTATGGCTCACAGTGAGCCAGTAATGCACCTAAATTACTGTGAACACCTTCAAGTCTCGAACATATACTCAATGGAGCAGAGGTGAGATACATGATAATATACTACCTGGAAAGTACTCGAGGGCCTGGTCACAAATCTGCACACTGCCATAACAGCATACTTGTGTGAGAGATATAAGAGGAAGTGTAAAATAAACCCAGTGAGGAGCAGAGGTGCAGTGGGCACAATGAGGGAGCAATGTATCAACATCCAGGGTCCCAGACTATTCAACATCTTACTAGAAGATATCAGAAACATGGCTGGAACAAGTGTAGAAGCCTTCAAGAGGACACTGGACAAATATCTTCACCAGGTGCCAGATCAACCAGGCTGTGATGGATATGTGGGACAGCAGGCCTCCAGCAATTTCTATGGTGTTAATGTTGCAGTTTTATAAATGTAGTGTAAGCATGCCTCTGCCAAAACAATGATGGAGCGAATAATGATGAAAGTTTTTCTTTTTTTGGGCCACCCTCCCTTGGTGGGAAACGGCCGATGTGTTAAAAAAAAATCCGTATATGTAATTTATGGTTCCCAAGTACAGTTGCAAGAGTTCACGACGTACTTTGAAGTTTCTTATGCCTATGTGTTTATGGCTTTACTTCACCACTGTCTTGCCAGAGGCTAGACAGTTCTGGTTGGAAAATGACCAAAATTTTCTCCAGTTCACAAAGTGGGTGGGGGCTATGCTTCTTTCTATGTTTGTTTCCATAGTTGAGAGTAAATTTTTTAGTTTATGTTCAATAAATTACAAAAATTTGCCTGATAACTATTATTATTACAAAGTAGTACTGTAGCTGGTTCTTTTTATCCCCAGGACTTTGGAAAATACCCTTATGTGCGTCGTTTTGTGCAAGACTACATCCAGGCACTCAATAGCCAGAATGATGGGCGCAGAGTTGTGCATGAGTTTGTACACAGCATGCATGGGCAAACCAGCACCTGCCCTCATCTGCGAGTCTTACCGAATCTAGTGGCTGTGTGCACAGCAGCTGTTTGTGTGCTTGTAGCAGAACAGAAGGACCAGGAGCGTCTTAACTCCCTCAACCAGACTGCCGAAGAGACTGCCAACAACCTAAGCTGCTACCTGAGTGTCCTTAAAAAAATGTAAGTTTAAGAAGAGATTTACTGGTGAATAAAATGGTGCATTTCCAACATGTATGTAGACATATACAGTAGAAGCCCCACATCCACTGATTCAGTATCTGTAGTTTCAGTTATCCACAGTTTACTGTGGCCCAAAAATATCTCTTAATTTTGCCTAATAATGGCCCCAAAGCACAAAAGTAGAGAAGCTGGCAGTTCTTCAAAGCCTAAAAGAAGTCGTAAAGTGTTCCCATCAGTAAAAAAGGTGATAATTCTCCACTTATTGTTCATAATTCATCAATTAAACTTTGTAATAGGTTTGTATAGGAGTTATATATATAGGGTTTGCTACTATCCATAGTTTTGGTATCCATGGCACATCCTTGGAAAGTATCCCCCATGGATACAGGGGCCCTACTGTCCTTCTTGCAAGTTGAAGAACAGACTTTTATTATGCTATAGTTTCACTCTGTATAGGATTAATTTGCCCAAAATGTACTGCATGCTAGTGGTTTTCTTTTGTGCCCAACAATATTTTATTACATGCGAACTACATTATTTGTATACTACATAAGAGAAATGAAAAATATGAATTTGAATGAACCAGACATCTGCAACACCTGGGTACTGTCATTTTGATATTAACTGGAGACAGACGACAAGGTAATCAGTCTCTAAGCCTTGATTGACCTCACTGTCTTGACTTAAAAATCTACACAAAGCAAGATATTATCCTAATACACCTACCATCCAACTTACGACCTGCTCGACATACGACCACTCGACTTGCAACCGTCTTTTCTATGCCAAATTTCTGGGAAATAAACAAGTGTTTGTGTTGTACACAGTGTTTATCCTTAACCTTACAGTATAAAATACAGTAATAACAGCATAAAAAGTAAAGTAAAAAATGAAATACCAAAATAAAACAATATAATAAAGTCATTACAAAAATGTGATGTTGATATTCAATAGTAAGGTTCGATTTACAACCGGTTGGTCGGAACCAAGCTCGGTCGTAAGTCGGATGGTACCTGTATAAGCATGTTTTACAGCTTGTTTTTCTCCTCGGGTTTTCTGGTAAATACAATGGGTTATGTATAGTAAACATGTTTCTCAATACATGTACTTGAAATATATTCTACTTTCAACAAATAGGCTGTATCCCACGAAAGCAGAGTGACCCAAAAAGAAAAAGAAAAGTTTCTCTTTTCAATGTTACTAATGTATACAGGAAAAGGGGTTACTAGCCCCTTGCTCTCGGCATGTTAGATGCCTTTTACGACATGCATGGCTTATGGAGGAAGAATTCTGTTCTGCTTCCCCATGGAGATAAGAGGAAATAAACAAGAACAAGAACTAGAAAGAAAATAGCAGAAAACCTAGAGGGGTGTGTATATATATGCTTGTACATGTATGTGTAGTGTGACCTAAGTGTAAGTAGAAGTAGCAAGACGTACCTGAAATCTTGCATGTTTATGAGACAGAAAAAAGACACCAGCAATCCTACCATCATGCAAAACAATTACAGGTTTTTGTTTTACACTCACTTGACAGGACGATAGTACCTCCCTGGGCGGTTGCTGTCTACCAACCTACTACCCAAGACTTCCAATATATATTACTGTCCATTATTTTGCTCAATAATTAATGCTATGATTATTAATTATACAGTGCAGCCAGCAGTAACAGCCTGGTTGATCAGGCTCTGATCCACCAGGAGGCCTGGTCACAGACCGGACCACGGGGGCGTTGACCCCCGGAACTCTCTCCAGGTAAACTCCAGGTAAACAGTTGACTGAAGGTTAACACAGTTTCATTCCTGGAAATGGCATGTAATCAAAAAGTTATGTAAAATGAACCAAAGAACATAAAGGAAAAATAGGGTAACATTCCTTAGTCCCCAAAACAATGTTGATAATGTAGCTGTAGGTCAATCTAGTGATGTGATATAGCTAATACAATACCTTAACTGGTTGCTGGTAAATATGATGATTTTAAGAGTGAAGAGGGATGGTGTAGCACTACTGGGCTGATGTGGAAGGCTGTGGGTCACTGGGCAAGGTAGATGTCTGAGGTTCTTCCACTGATGTTGATTATAATGGAATACTGAGAAATTCTGTAATGTCTCTGCAGTGCTTTATACAGGTGATGGTAAGGCATCATTAGCTGCTCCAGGCCCCATTTCAGAGCGGTGCTGCTAGATTTGTTTGGGTCCCCTTTAGTGAAAATGTCTGCAACATTACCAATAATATGGAGCTGCTCACATAACTGTTGCAATGTTAACTGCTTTCCTTCAGATTCCTGTTCCTCATCTTCATCTGTATCTGTCCCTATTGCATCTGGTCACTGCATTCTGTTAACATTTCCTCCTAATTTATTTCTTCCTCATCTTCTAACAAATCATTCACATCATCATCTTGCATACCTTCAAAGCCTCATCTGGCAATCTTCTTGCCAGCTGAAAAATTTCCTGCACCTAGTTCGATCCCGGGTACAGATGGAAACATAGAGCGAGATTCCTTACACCTGCTGTCCCTGTTCACCTAGCAGTAAGTAGGTACCAGGGTGTTAATCAACTGGTGTGGTTTGCATCCTGGGGAATGAAATTAATCTAAGTTGTCTGAAGTGCTCTCCATAAGTTGTATCATGTAGAAATAAAGATTATTATTATTAACCCTTTGACTGTCGCAGGCCCCTTTCTGAACCTGTCATTCTATGTCGCAAGATATTAAAAAAAAAAATTATTGTTTCTTACCAAAATGTTAAGATTATTTTACTGAGTGTTTAACCCGTTAACGATCCAAACGTATATACAGTGGACCCCCGCTTAACGATCACCTCCGAATGCGACCAATTATGTAAGTATATTTATGTAAGTGCGTTTGTACGTGTATGTTTGGGGGTCTGAAATGGACTAATCTACTTCACAATATTCCTTATGGGAACAAATTCGGTCAGTACTGGCACCTGAACATACTTCTGGAATGAAAAAATATCGTTAACCGGGGGTCCACTATATACGTTTTTTCAACATTTGAAAGTATGTAAAAAAAGTAGATCTTTTTTTTTTTACATTTGAAAATGTGTAAAAAAGCTATGATCTACTTTTTTTTTGTTATATCTGAAAATATGTAAAAAAAACGAAGATCTACTTTTGGAGCACTACACATTTATTTATTTATTTATTTATTTATTTATTTATTTAAAAATTTGAGCACACATACAGAGGTACAAAAAATACAGATAAGAGCAGCATGCCAAAGCCACTTATACTATGCATAGCATTACGGGCTGGCTTAAAATTAACTTAAGATGAACTAAGCAATGATGACATCAGTGAACATCATGTGAACATAGATCTGCTTGGACCGTTTACAGGTTAAAGCCTAAAAAATTTTTTTTGCCATCAGTACTTACCAAGATACAGAGGCGCAAAGTTGGCAGAAAATGAGCGGCGTATGGCAACAGCGGCGAATGCCGCCCACCCGGTATTCTTTTATTTACTACAATTCGAAGGTTTCTTGTATTTTCGAATATTTTTCTTTTCTAAGTAACTTATGTGGCCTGTGAGACCAAAGTAAGATGCATTGTTCAAATATACACTCATTGTTTACAACACAATAACTGAACAAACATTATCACTATTAGATTGTGTACAAAACTTGTTTACACAAACAATACAAAACATTGTTTATTACTATTGTTCCATAATATATATACATATGTACAGTCACCGAACACGTTCCTAGAACTGCTGCAGCTTGTGGAACTCTTTGAAACATGGGTATATGCAGAGTGGCACTTGACACTCCTCACACACATAAAATGAGTGTGTCTGCGTGTTTATGGGCATTTTGTGGTATGTCCACATACGAAACACCTCTTCTGAGCACTTTTCTTGAAAGCAGTAGGAGGCAGTTGTATGGGGTAGTGATCGCCAGGCCTCAAACGAGATGGCATGTGTTGGTAATTTTGTGGGCGCTGGTCTATTGCAGGTGTTGCTCCTTGGTGCTTGGTGATTGTCTGATGACTGACAAACAAAATTCACCATATTTTGATTTGTTGTTGGTCCTCAACTTGTATATTTTATAAGCATTTAGCATGGAAATATCAAGAAAATGGAAAAAATGTTTCATATACCACTTATAACTCTTGCATACACAATCAGTAAACCCAATCTGCATGTCACATTTGTCCACTAAACGCATATTGAGGTTGTAGTCCATGACAGCTGCAGGTTTTAGAATTGGTTCATTGGTCTCTCTTTTGTGCCTGCCAGTGTGTGCCATTTCGTTTCGGTGAACTGATGTCACCAATGTGACATCACATTTGTCATGCCACCGAAATGCCATGATGTCATTGGCAGCAAAGGCCTGCACCTCACCTCTGCGAGTGCAAGCGTCGAACCTTGGCATATGTTTACAATTACCATGCACTGTGCCACACACATCTGTCAGGTTCACTCACAACAAATCACTGAGTATGGGGCTTGTGTACCAGTTGTCAGTATATAAAATATGCCCCTTACCAAGATATGGTTCCATCATTGTTCTAACCACATCACCAGAGATACCCAATAACTTCCTGGTATCTCTCAATGTATATCCAATGATATCCAAAACGAGACCACTTTTGCAATCACACAGTACAAATAACTTTATACCAAAGCATTTCCTCTTGCTTGAATGAGAGTCTTCCTCTGAATAAAATCAAAGACTCGTCAATAACAAGCTTCCTGAAGGGATAAAAATACATGCAACACTTTTGTTTCAGGTACATAAACACATTTCTGATCTTACATAACCTGTCACTTCTGTCAGGCCATGTTTTGTCTGAAAAGTGTAACATACGTAACAGTAACAAAAAATGATTCACACCTATAATGTCACTAAAACCTGGGGTTGAAATCAGGCATTCTGTTCCCCAGTATGTGGTGACAGTGTGCTTATACACATGTAGCATAAGCATTATTGTGGCAAAAAACAGGTACATCTCTGCCACAGTTGTGTCCCTCCACTGGTGTAGCCATGATCTTGGTGAGAGAATTGTATTTGCCATGGTGTACTCATAGTATGTGTTGGTTTCCCTGACAATAATGTCCCTCAGGGGTTCATCAAAGAATAACTGAAAGCATTCAAGTTCAGTAGCATTGTCCCCAAGTGTACATGATGGCCATATTCCACTCTGTGTTTCATCAAAGTCATGGGGACTGGGAACAAACTTGTCACCTTCCTGCCAATCCCAGATGCGGTCTGCTGGTGGGTTCTGGATATTGAAACATGGTTGTGGTTCTGCAGGTTGTGGTTGTGCAGGTTGTGGTTATGCAGGTTGTGGTTGTGCAGGTTGTGGTTGTGCAGGTTGTGGGAGTGTGGGGTTGGGTGAGGCTGGTTGTAGTTGTGCAGAGTCAGCAGCATCGGTAGTAGCGTGGCCCTCTGCTTGTGCCACATGACTCATACCACCATCACTATCACCACCACCACCTGCTGCCTCACTCACATCATTCATACCCATCGTAACAATATCGTCATCTTCACTATCAGGTCGTGGTGTAGGGCCACGGGATGTGCTCCGAGATTTACTCCTTCCCCTTGGAACAGCATATGACACACTACCAGACTGCATGCTACGTAATACATACTGCTGCTTCACTGGGGAATATTCACCCTCACTGTCACAACTAGAACTACTTTCAATAGCTTCGAAATCACTATCACTATCACTTTCACTGCTCACATCTGAGTCTTGTACATGAGCAAATAGTTTCCTCTTTTGCCCTGGTACAGGTGAATGTGAACGAGCTGGCTCAGTACCAGAGGTGGAAGGTCGTGGGTCATCTGGGTTTTCATCACTAATTACGTTATCCTGGGCACTGTTTTCGGTCACACCCACTTGAAAACCATGGAATTCACTTTAACTGACACTTTCACGGCTGTTATAGCTATCACTTGGGAACAAAAGACCAATCCACCGAGGAGTGAGGTACTTCTTACTGCAAGGCATGGTGAAAATGGACTACCAAGATGGCGTTCCCACAATGCACCACTGAGTCCCAGATTTTTTTCACAGGGTGCACACCCACCACTCAGACCCATTCTCTCTCATGTAGGCCTACCAGCTTTCTCCCACTTGATTTGAAGCCGCTAGAATTTACACGTATAAATACGTCAGAAACAGTGGCACGTATGATGTATATATATGACCAAAACAATCAAAGGGTTAAACCAAGGGAGAACCTATTAAAGTATTCACCACACAAGGCCTGGTCACAGATCGGGCCACAGGGGCGTTGACCCCCAAAACCCTATCCAGGTATACATCAGGCCATATCTTCCCACAGCCTGCATTTAATGCTGATTAGGGAACTTAGGTTCAAGCACTTTTGATTAGCTGATGGCACCTGCATGTTAAATTTATGCCATCTTTTCCATGATTTTCATTGTTTCACTGTGAGTGACTTATTCAGTCCTCCTATAAGACTCCAGAAGCTATTTGTGTTAAAATGTTTCCTTCACTTCTTGATCAGTGCAAATGTATCTTACCTACAAGTTGTCTACATTTCTGTGTCACCACTACAAAATTCATCAGTCACTAGCCTTTCATGTGAAGTAAAATTTACACAGAGTTGTGTGTGTCAATACACAGTACAATACTGAAGAGCTTCAAGTTACAGTATATACTATATGTACTGAATGATTTTGAAGACCTTTAAGTTTAAGTGTCTATGTACTTAATTTTGAAGACCTTTAAGTTTAAGTGTCTATATACTTAATTTTGAAGAGCTTTAAGTTTAAGTGTCTATGTACTTAATTTTGAAGAGCTTTAAGTTACAAACAACAGAATCTATGTACAGCCTCTCCTCATTTAATGACTGAGTTCTGTTCCTAAGACCACATCCGTCAACAAATTCATCGCTAAGTAAGGAGCATACTATAATGGTAGAGGGTTTGTGTCATCCATCTTTGATATTGTTTTACTGCCACCTCTGCACCATTTATAACAATTCTGGTATACAGTGGACCCCCAGTTTACGATCAGCTCTCAATGCGACCATTTATGTAAGTGTATTTATGTAGGTGCGTTTGTACGTGTATGTTTGGAGGTCTGAAATGGACTAATCTAATTCATAATATTCCTTATGGGAACAAATTCGTTCAGTACTGGCACCTGAACATACTTCTAGAATGAAATAATATCGTAAACCGGGGGTCCACTGTATTTTTATATGTTTATACAGTAGTGTACTGTACAGGTCTCCCTCAACATTCATGTTTTCCACTTTTGCGGGCTTCGAACATTCAGGAATTCCCAGCCGCCCAATCATATTTAAAATATGTCATTACATATGTTAGGAATTGTGGCAGTGGCAGAGTTTGTTTGGAGATAGGACAAGATAGTCCTTCAATATGACACTAATATCAACTCTACGGTTTATTTATCTATCATAATTTATCTAATATGACATAAACAATATTAATAACATGACATATACGTACTCTAGAATGAATAAAATATGTCATTATGTCATGAGTGTTGTTGTGTTGGTGTTGTTGGGTGTATAAGGGCCACTGAGACATAAGCCTTACATAGTGGTGGTTGAGGTGGTAGAGACTAGAGACGGCGGTGTTGTCAGTCACCCTATACAACTCCGACAACACTGGAGGAGTTAGGTTCGTGCTGTCCTTTTTCTATCAATTAATCACTTAACTTACTTGCTACACTGTTAATGCTACACTTTATTGCTGGCTGGCACTATAACCTTTATCGACTCCTGCTGCTTTAGTATCGTATATATCATACAATCACTGAAGAAGGCACATTCTCCCCTCTCACTTCCTCCTCCACTTTGGTACTTTGTAATGAGTTCTTTCTTGAATTCTATAGTCTTTCCCACCTTCTTTACCAAAAGGGCTGGCACTAGTACAATATTTTACCATATTTTCATATGTTTAATGATTGTTCATGGTTCAATAGGTTAAGGAAGCAGTATTGTCAGGCTAAGTAAATGTTATTATTGTATTTCCCTACAATATATTTGGGCACCAAACATTTGCGAATTTTCAAAATGCATGAGGTTCTTGATCCCCTAACCCTCGCGAATGTGCAGGGAGACCTGTATATTGTAATAAAGAGAAGAGACGAAATCAGCTCTAATATACATTATTTAGGTATGCATACTGGTCAGAGAGCCTGTCGTAAATCCGATTTGTCGGTAAACGAGTACGTCACTAAGTGAGGAGAGGCTGTACTTAATGATTTTGATTTAAATTATCGGTACAGTGATATGACAATACGTACAAGTAACCATATAAGTCACCATATATGAATTTTATGTACTTTTAAATCTTAAGCAGGGATGTATTATTTATGGCCCAGGGGCCACATGTGACCAATGAGTGGCAATATTGCGGCCCTCATTATCTTACCCCAAAAAATTAAACTTAACAGTGACTTGTGACAGTGAATACCTTCTATTGGCTTAACTGTATATCATGTGTGTCTGTCAGAATACTGTGGCTGAAAAAATTCACTAAAATCCTACACTTGGGTCCAGGACTGACTAGAGACTATCATTAGGCCCTTGCTAAGTACTACAGTACTAGTCCAGAACATAACCTGCCATATAAGCAGGGGCCTCCTGTTAAGCAGTAGCCCAGACCCTAACCTGCTGTATAAGTGGGGCCCTACAGTAGCCCAGAATCTAACCTGGTACATAAGCTGGGCCTACAGTAGCCCAAAACCTAACCTGCTGTATAAGCTGGGCCTACAGTAGCCCAGAACCTAACTTGCTGCATAAGCAGGGCCTACAGTAGCCCAAAGCCTAACCTGCTGTATAAGCAGGGCCTACAGTACCCCAGAACTTAACTTGCTGTATAAGCAGGGCCTACAGCAGCCAAAAACCTAACCTGCTGCATAAGGAGGGCCTACGATAGCCCAGAACCTAACCTGCTGTATAAGCAAGGCCTACAGTAGCCCAGAACCTAACCTGCTGTGTAAGTGGGGTCCTCCTGTATGGGGTTCTGGTGGAACACTTCAGTCATAAATATCTGGAGAGTGAAAAAAGTTTTGCATCCCTGAGATTCTAGAGCACCAACTCAGTACTTTACTAAGATTCTTCTTCTGTTGCAGCTGCGAGTACGATGACTGGAGACCTGGCCTGGCACAGCTCCTGCAACCTATTCCCTTTCCTGATGTGGCTCTCGCAGACGAGGAATTCATCAGGTTAGCTGTGTTTATAAAGGTTGAAACTAGTGCTCTCACACCTGTCTTGTGGTAGTTACTTTTTTAGATCCCATCCTTTTATTTAATAAGGGTCTCTGAATAGAATCTGATTCCCTGTGATGAGTATTTGATACTGGCACAGTAGTACATATACAGTGGACCCCCGGTTAACGATATTTTTTCACTCCAGAAGTATGTTCAGGTGCCAGTACTGATCGAATTTGTTCCCATAAGAAATATTGTGAAGTAGATTAGTCCATTTCCGACCCCCAAACATACACGTACAAACGCACTTACATAAATACACTTACATAATTGGTCACATTCGGAGGTAATCGTTATGCGGGGGTCCACTGTATATCCTTTAAAGGATGAGTGAGAAAATTCAGTTCAAAAGATCATTTATTGTGTGTTATCTAAGCATTTCTGGAAAGACAACTAAGAAATGTGTGATGATTAATGTGTTTCCTTCTTTGGATTCTTTTACCTTTTGTAAGTCTGTTCCTAGATTGATGCAGGAGACATCACTTAGGCCCAGGTATGATCGTAGGACTTTATAATTTCCTAGTATTCATTTTTATTAAGTAACATTTAATAAAACCATAATCTTATGGAATAAGATAACAGACAGGTGATATCTTAATATGCAATATAACCACAGTGAAAGTAATGTAATTTCTCATTTTATTCCTTAGTTAATGTGAGAGATCACAAAAGCACTTGGAATATTGTTACTTTTTGTTTTGGTTATATTACTCCATAATTCTTTGTCACTGTACCACTGTCCACTAATTTTATACACATTTTCTAGTGTCAGTTTTATTCTTACAAGTATACCACATAAATATTTCCAGTGAGATCTACATAATACAGTGTTTCTAGTGTTGAATATGCAGTTAAATAATACAACAAGGGTGACAGGAAAGAGCATCGCTCATACTCTCAAATGTCATAAGTTACTATCTCTCGTATAAAATTTTCATTTATGTATCATTCTTCTGTAAACAATAACTTCCTGGTGTCCTTAACCCTTGGCCCGGTGGCCTGGTGGCTAAAGCTCCCGCTTCACACACGGAGGGCCCGGGTTCGATTCCCGGCGGGTGGAAACATTTCGACACGTTTCCTTACACCTGTTGTCCTGTTCACCTAGCAGCAAATAGGTACCTGGGTGTTAGTCGACTGGTGTGGGTCGCATCCTGGGGGACAAGATTAAGGACCCCAATGGAAATAAGTTAGACAGTCCTCGATGACGCACTGACTTTCTTGGGTTATCCTGGGTGGCTAACCCTCCGGGGTTAAAAATCCGAACGAAATCTTATCTTATCTTATCTTAATGGTCCAAGCAGATCTATGTTCACATGTGTAGTGCTACGAAAGTAGATCTACGTTTTTTTTTTCCCCATATTTTCAAATATAACAAAAAAAAAAAGTAGATCAAAGATTTTTTACACATTTTCAAATGTAAAAAAACAAAAAGAAGATCTACTTTTTTTACATACTTTCAATTGTTGTAAAAACGTATATATACGTTTGGACCGTTTATGGGTTAAGGGAGCTCTCTTTTCTTAACTTGTATAGCTATATGACCTCTTGATGTCAGTTCACAGAGCGTGAAGTCTTCTTGTATTGTCCACATAATATACATACTGTACAGTAGACTGTCACATAACATGGTAATGTTCTTGCAAACTGTTGTACATGAACTGTCTTATGTGAAGTTATGAACTTATTGGAGAATAGAGCTAGGTTCCTACGATCCCTAAGACCTCAAAAAAAGACATACTAGATTACCTGGAGTCTACCTGAAGGGTGTTTCCAGGGGTCAACGCCCCAGTAGCCTGGGACGTTGACCCCTGATCCACCGTGAGGTGGATTAGGGCTATTACTGTTGGCCATACACAAACCAACATATGAACCACAGCCCAGCTAGTCAGGAATTGACTTAAAGTACCTGTCCAGCTCCCTCTTGAAGACAGCCAGGGGTCTATTGGTAATTCCAGCCTAGAGGTCACTTGTTCTATCTAGGCTGGAATATTGCTGCACTCTAACAGCACCTTTCAAGGCAGGTGAAATTGCCGACCTAGAAAATGTACAGAGAACTTTCACGGCGCGCATAACGGAGATAAAACACCTCAATTACTGGGAGCGCTTGAGGTTTCTAAACCTGTATTCCCTGGAACGCAGGAGGGAGAGATACATGATTATATACACCTGGAAAATCCTAGAGGGACTAGTACCGAACTTGCACACGAAAATCACTCACTACAAAAGCAAAAGACTTGGCAGACGATGCACCATCCCCCCAATGAAAAGCAGGGGTGTCACTAGCACGTTAAGAGACCATACAATAAGTGTCAGGGGCCCGAGACTGTTCAACTGCCTCCCAGCACACATAAGGGGGATTACCAACAGACCCCTGGCAGTCTTCAAGCTGGCACTGGACAAGCACCTAAAGTCAGTTCCTGATCAGCCGGGCTGTGGCTCGTACGTTGGTTTGCGTGCAGCCAGCAGCAACAGCCTGGTTGATCAGGCTCTGATCCACCAGGAGGCCTGGTCACAGACCGGGCCGCGGGGGCATTGACCCCCGAAACTCTCACCAGGTAAACTCCAGGTATGTATGCTGGGAGGCAGTTGAACAGTCTTGGGCCCCTGAAACTGATTGTGTTGTCTCTTAGCATACTCATGGCACCCTTGCTTTTCACTGAGAGGATATTACACCACCTGCCAAGTTTTTTTCCTTAAATAAAGAGTGATTTCTGTGTGCAGATTTGGGACTAGTCCCTCTAGGATTTTCCAAGTGTATAATATCATGCATCTTTCTAGCCTGTTGTCCAAGGAGTACAGGTCAAGGGACTTCAATCATTCCCACCAGTAATTTAGGTGCCTTATTGTACTTTTACATGCAGTGAAAGTTTTATTTCCCAGAGTTTTCTACAGCAGAATAATTGACATTTGTCTTTACTGAACTTCACATTGTTTCAGAGGCCCTTTCAAAGAGTTGGTTAAAGTCTGCTTGGAGATTTGCATTATCTTCAATGGATGACACTATCATGCAAATTCTGGTATTGTCAGCAAAGGAGGACACAATGCTGTGGCTTACCTCTCTATGTCAGATATGAGGATGAGGAAAAGAGTGGGAGTGATACGAGCTTTTCACTGTAGCTACCTCTGACTTTACTCTGTTCACTATAACTCTGTGTGTTCTATTTGTTAAGAAGTCATAGATCCATCTACCCACTGTTCCTGTTATTCGTGCATCCAAGAGCATGTCTTAGTGGTTCAGTACATAGTTGTAAAAGGCAGGAGTGACCTGCTCTAAACCCATGCTGCCCTGGGTTGTGCAACATTGGGTATCCAAGTGGTTAGCAATCTTGCTTCTTGGGTAGTTTCAAATTTAGGTTGGATAAATATATGAGTGAGAGGGGTTGGATTTGATTGGGACTTGCAAATGAGTGGATAGAGTTATCAGAGATTATTTCTTGGGTTGCACTGAAAATTGGGTTGGGCAAATATTTTGTTAGTGGGATGGATTGTAAAGGACCTGCCTAGTATGGGCCAGCAGGCCTCCTGCAGTGTTCCTCCTTTCTTATGTTCTTAGAACATTTGCAAAGACTCATGATGTGGGACACTAGTAATATCAGTCTGTAATATTTTGCAACTGCTTTACTGCCACCTTTGTAGAATGGGGCAATATCCATTGTTTTTAGTGGCTGTGGGATGACCCCTGTGTCTATGCTCCTTCTCCATAAAACATTTAAGAGAGAGAGAGAGGTATCTTGCAGTTTTTGATGAACATGGAGTTCCATGAATCTGGGCCTGGGGCAGAGTGCATGGGCATGTCATTTATTATTTTTTTCAAGTCCTGTGGTGTAAGGATTATATCAGAAATTCTTAATTAACCAAATTTTTAATCTCAATCATAAGAAATTCATTTAAATTGTCAACCCAAGTTTGATTAATGATACTGCGACTTAAGTATCTCACTTATTTCTTTGCTGTCATCTGTGTACGGCCCATTACGCTGAAGCAGGGGTTCAATACTGGATGTGGTTTTTTTCCCCCTAGATGTGACATAAGAATTTTTTTTCTTCTTTTTTCCATTTCATTTATTGCTTTAAGTTCTTCCTGTGTTTCTTGGCTTCTGTATGATTTCTTAATCATACATTCAATAATTTCTATTGTTCTGGCTAGTGCCTCTGGTATTTCAGATAGAGTGGCCCTTTTGAGCAGCTCTGTGATTCTTCACCTTTACCTGTAGAGGAAGCATCTCTCTTTCTAGTTTACACTTTCTCTTCCTTTTTCTTAGCCAAAGATTCGGATCCATGTTGTATAGGATATCTTCCCAACTTGTTTCATTTGGGACATAGTTAATTTGATCCCAATGTATATTTCTATTATTCTCTTGTTTAAAAAGGAATAAAAAATTACTAGTGCAATTTTTTTTTTTTGTAAGAGTACTATGCTGTACCACTAAACTCAAAATTCAAGTTAACATTTCAAATAACTGCTTAAAATATACAATAAATGGAGAGAACATAGGCTGCACAGTATTTCTAGACAACTTAAGACTAGTATTAAGACTACATAGTTTTTGTTTTTTAATGGATCTATAATGCAAGGTATTAAGATGAAGTTAAAAAAAAAAAAAAAAAAATTACACAAAAATACTTTACTACTACTACTACTACTACTACTACTACTACTACTATGCCATTCATTATAATTTTTCTTGGCAGACAAATCCTTCCAGTCATCGAGCAAATTGGGACTGACCCACGATGTGAAGTCCATCAAATGGTGCTAGGGACCCGTGATGACAAGGAGGGATGGCTGAGTGTCCTATGTCCTTCCTCTCTAGCCTGTGTTGATGAAGGTTCAGCCTGGGCCTCAATAGTAAGTTATGGTACTTAACACTGTTAAGTACAAATGGAGAAAACAAAAGATGATCACGCTGGGGTACATCTTAGCTTCACACTGAGGCCCTCTACAGGGACTAAATGTGGGGTTTAAATAATAATATATTACAAAGACCCAAATGGAAATAAGTCACTTTGTCTGACTTCTTTGGGTTACCCTAGGTAATTTACACTATGTATGATAATTGTACTTATGTGTACCTGTTTTAGAAAGACACATAAGAAAACACTAGGACACATTTATTAGTAAACATTTCGGTCTTGGGACCTTGATCAGAAGTGATCAAGGTCTCAGGACCAAAATGTTTTCTAATAAATATATCCTAGTGTTTGCTAGTATCTCTCTAAACCAATGTCAGTATCTATTTCCAAGGTATCTACAGTGGTACCTTGGTATACGTCCAGCTCCCAACTCGCACAATTTTGTAAGTGCTTTCGTAAGTGTATTTTTGGGGTCTGAAATGGATTAATTTGCTTTACATTAGTCCTTATGGGAACAAATTTGTTCGGTACTCGAAGAAATCGGCACTTGAACAGCCTTCTAGAATTAATTAAGGTCATATACAGAGGTACCACTGTATTACCATGTGTACCTGTGCCTAAATAAACTTACTTGCTTACTTACCATGATGTGTCCATGTGTTTATTACATTTCTGTATTTAAAAATAAAGATGTTTATTTCATAAGAATTCATTGAGGTTGAATTGCTTTGCCATTTGTATACGTTGATTGCCATTTCAAGAAAACATTGCACATATTAAATATTCTGAGGAAAGCCCATTGTTATGCAAAGCATTTTGGACAGCCTAATTATAGACCTAAAAATATTAATTATAATTTTAGAATAGGCTCATTTACAGACAAACTTTACATGAATCCAAATAATGTTTTTTTTTTTTTTTTTTTTTTTCAACAAGTCGGCCGTCTCCCACCGAGGCAGGGTGACCCAAAAAAAAAAAGAAAGAAAATCCCCAAAAAGAAAATACTTTCATCATCATTCAACACTTTCACCACACTCACACATTATCACTGCTTTTGCGGAGGTGCTCAGAATACAACAGTTTAGAAGCATATACGTATAGAGATACACAACATATCCCTCCAAACTGCCAATATCCCAAACCCCTCCTTTAAAGTGCAGGCATTGTACTTCCCATTTCCAGGACTCAAGTCCGACTATATGAAAATAACCGGTTTCCCTGAATCCCTTCACTAAATATTACCCTGCTCACACTCCAACAGATCGTCAGGTCCCAAGTATCATTCGTCTCCATTCACTTCTATCTAACACGCTCATGCACGCTTGCTGGAAGTCCAAGCCCCTCACCCACAAAACCTCCTTTACCCCCTCTTTCCAACCCTTTCGAGGACGACCCCTACCCCTCTTTCCTTCCCCTATAGATTTATATGCTTTCCATGTCATTCTACTTTGATCCATTCTCTCTAAATGACCAAACCACCTCAACAACCCCTCTTCTGCCCTCTGACTAATGCTTTTATTAACTCCACACCTTCTCCTAATTTCCACACTCCGAATTTTCTGCATAATATTTACACCACACATTGCCCTTAGACAGGACATCTCCACTGCCTCCAACCGTCTCCTCGCTGCTGCATTTACCACCCAAGCTTCACATCCATATAAGAGTGTTGGTACTACTATACTTTCATACATTCCCTTCTTTGCCTCCATAGATAACGTTTTTTGACTCCACATATACCTCAACGCACCACTCACCTTTTTTCCCTCATCAATTCTATGATTAACCTCATCCTTCATAAATCCATCCGCCGACACGTCAACTCCCAAGTATCTGAAAACATTCACTTCTTCCATACTCCTCCTCCCCAATTTGATTTAGATACCAAATAATGTACTGTTGAAAATAGAAAAGGCACTGGGAAAAGTAAGCTTTCACTAGAACAATATTTCACTTTTTGTAGAGCTTTATCAAGTCATTACAGTGGACCCCCGGTTAACGATATTTTTTTCACTCCAGAAGTATGTTCAGGTGCCAGTACTGACCGAATTTGTTCCCATAAGGAATATTGTGAAGTAGATTAGTCCATTTCAGACCCCCAAACATACACGTACAAACGCACTTACATAATTACACTTACATAATTGGTCGCATTCGGAGGTAATTGTTATGCGGGGGTCCACTGTACTAAGCTCTATATGTACATAGCAAAATTGTTCCAATACAACAGAAGGTT
This sequence comes from Cherax quadricarinatus, assembly GCF_038502225.1. Lineage (NCBI taxonomy): Eukaryota > Metazoa > Arthropoda > Malacostraca > Decapoda > Parastacidae > Cherax > Cherax quadricarinatus. The sequence goes on from NC_091391.1 coordinate 3,736,791, forward strand.
GAAAACTATTTCCAAAGGTAATTATACATGATCTCCAGTGATTTATTAGGGTTGAAATTCTGTGAGTTCTCCAGATGGTAGGATCAAAAACAATTCACTAGCATTCAGATAACCTTCTAAATACCAGCAAAGAATTTGATCCTTTCTTCAACTCTACTGTAATATCTTGTTATGTAAGATATATATTTTTCCTCATACTAAGCATCAAGTCTCTGTTTTTCTTAACTTTTAATTACCTTACTGGAACAATAAAAATGTTATTTAAGTTTTTCTTTTGTCTTTAACCCTTAAACTGTCCAAACGTAGATCTACATTCACTTGAGTAGCGCTCCAAATGTAGATCAATGGTTTTTTTTTTTTCGTTCTTTCTTATGCAGAAAATCAAGGTCAGAGCACTACGCATGCAAACATAGATCTACGTTTGGACAGTTTAAGGGTCAATAATTATCAGTGTGAGGAATACCACAGAACATCCCTCAGAGAGGAGGTATCCATTGGGATATTCCTCACATTTCCTCAGGATATTTCCCCTGTGAGGGATACCCTGTGGAAGTATTCCTCATATGCAATAATATATTTCCAATAAATTACATAGTATATATAGTACTCTAGTAGAAGAAATAGAGAATACGTACATTTAACGGCAAATGTACTGAATGACCCACATGGGTTTGGAGCTTTTTGTAAACAGTAAAATTGTGAATTATCTATTATTGTTATATTCCACTAGGTAAACCGATTCAGGATTTAACAAAGTCTGTTATTGTTATTATGATAAAACAATGTTTATTGCTATGATAAAACAATATCGTTTATTGTTATCATGATAAAACTGCTTATTGTATTTATCATACCCCTCAAGGGAGGTTCCTTGATGCTGGTGAGGGGCTCTTGATCTAGGGAATTGGATCTGTGCTCCAGTTCCCTGATTTAAGCCTGAATACCTTCCATCTCCTCCCCCCCCCACAGGTGCTGTATAATCCCATGATTATAATAATGTTATAATAACAATAATAATAAACTATATTTTATCACAATAAATCATTTATTGTTATTATCATGATAAAACAATATCGCTTGGATTTAACCCGTTAACTGTCCAAACATAGATCTATGTTCTCTAGTGTAGCACTCCAAACGTAGATCTATTTTTTTTACATGATTTCTAATGGAGAAAATCAAGATCAGAGCGCTACACTCGAAAACGTAGCTCTACATTTGGACAGTTAACGGGGTAACAGACAGTCGACATTACCAGATACTCTCCCCTCTGTTAGTCTGTTAATCAATGCTTCGCCCTTGTTTTCAGCACTGTATGACCCTGGTGGGTTTAGCACTTAGTTTTTATATAACAATAATAATTAACCCTTGTTTTAATTACAGTTGCAGATGCTTATTTCATGCTGCTGCAAGAGAAAGAAGTTCCTAGGAATGTTGGTCAAGTCTCTGGGTGCGTGTATGTTGCTGGCACTCCGAGGGAATGTCACTGCTCAGGATGTAAGTTGTTGTTTTGTCTGCTTTCCCTCACTCCCCTTCAAAAACAATCTTTAGTTTTTGTCTACACTTTCCCCTCTTTCTCTCACCCTGTACAAAAAAAAAAATTTTTTTTTGGTCTACTCTTTCTCCTGTCTTTCACAACCCCAAAACACAATTTTTTTTTGCCTACTCTTTCCCCCTTTCCCCTCACTCCCCCCCCCTAAAAAATTAAATTAATTATTACAAATTTTGCATATGTCATTTTACTTATTTTGCACTAAAACTAATGGTGGCTCAGATGATAGTATCTTCAGCTTGCACACTGAGGAACTGGGAAACGCTCTCTGGCAGGGGTGGAACGTTGTGCATGATTCCTTATACCAATAGACCCTTGGTTAGTCTTCAGGAGAGTGTTGGACAGGCACCTAAAGTCAGTTCCCGACAAGCCAGGCTGTGGTTTCTACATCGGTTTGTGTGCAACCAGCAGTAACACTTTGGTTGATCAGGCCCTGATCCACAACGAAGCCTGGTCATGGACCGGGCCGCAGGGGTGTTGACCCCCCCACCCCAGAACACCCTCCAGGTATACCTACTTCCCTTGTTCACCTAGCAGTAAGCAGGTACCTGGGTTGGCAGTTAACTATTGTAGGTGGAGGTCGCATCCTGGGAAAAGGATTACAGAACCCCCAATGAAAATAAGACCAACAGTCCCTACTGATGAACATACTTTACTGGGTTATCCTGGGTTTTTAATCCTCTGGATTAACAATCCAAATTTTTTTTTATCTTGACATAATCTTGTTAAAATTTATAAAATGTAAAGTTTTTAAATTTGCCTACATTAATTTTTATAAGATTTTGCATAGGCTTACTTAACTGCCTTCCCTGTTGAGGCAAATCTTCTGATAACCTTCATGTTTTTCTCATTAATCAAGGAACGAGTAACAGCAAGCCACTGATGTTACTCTGACAGTTTAAAATACAGTACAGGAGGGCCCTGCTTATACAGCAGGTTAGGTTCTGGGCTACTGTAGGGCCCTGCTTATACACTAGGTTAGGTTCTGGGCTACTGTAGGGCCCTGCTTATACAGCAGGTTAGGTTCTGGGCTACTGTAGGGCCCTGCTTATACACTAGGTTAGGTTCTGGGCTACTGTAGGGCCCTGCTTATACAGTAGGTTAGGTTCTGGGCTACTGTAGGGCCCTGCTTATACAGTAGGTTAGATTCTGGGCTACTGTAGGGTCCTGCTTATACAGTAGGCTAGGTTCTGGGCTACTGTAGGGCCCTGCTTATACACTAGGTTAGGTTCTGGGCTACTGTAGGGCCCTGCTTATACAGTAGGTTAGGTTCTGGGCTACTGTAGGGTCCTGCTTATACAGTAGTTTAGGTTTTGGGCTACTGTAGGGTCCTGCTTATACAGTAGGTTAGGTTCTGGGCTACTGTAGGGCCCTGCTTATACAGTAGGTTAGGTTCTGGGCTACTGTAGGGCCCTGCTTATACAGTAGGTTAGGTTCTGGGCTACTGTAGGGCCCTGCTTATACAGCAGGTTAGGTTCTGGGCTACTGTAAGGCCCTGCTTATACAGCAGGTTAGGTTCTGGGCTACTGTAGGGCCCTGCTTATACAGCAGGTTAGGTTCTGGGCTACTCTAGGGCCCTGCTTATACAGCAGGTTAGGTTCTCACTGAAACCTGGCTCAAACAAGATTTTAACAGACATCTTTGTCTTACCTGGTTACACAGCCACACACAACTGCAGACCTGATCAACCAGGAGGTGTTATTGCTATCTACTACACAAATGAACTAAAATGTATTAAATCCACTTGCACGAAGGAGGAATATGGTGAATGCGTATTTGCAAAATTCACATCCAGAAACCTAAAAAAAAAAAAAAACATAACAGTTGGAGCAGTCTACAGACTACCTCACACTAATACTTACACATTCAGTGACAACTTAAGAAACTCAATAACTGACTCAGAGATGAATAAACACCACCTGTTACTTGCTGGTAACTTTAATATAAACCTCCTTCAAGCAGCAGACCCCCATGTAGCTGATTTCACAACCACTATGAGCAGTTGCTTGCTACTACCATCTATAACCAAACAACAAGAGTCACAGAGGCAAGTGCCTCACTACTTGATCATATCTGGACCAATACTATATCCCCACTAAAAACAGGCGTAATCACATACAACACTACAGACGGCTACCGAACTTTTATCATAACCAACTTGGATAGACTGCCTCAGGACACAACTAAGAAAGTGAATGCCAGACTGAAGTTCCTCTATAGACAAGCACAAAATCTACCTACTGAGGCTCGCAGGACCCTATGTTTAGCCCTTGTACAATGTCATGTGGACTACACTTGCTCTTCATGGTACTCTGCCTTGACAAAAAAAAGAAAAATGAAAAATAAACTGCAAATCACCCAGAACAACATGGTAAGATTCATCCTGGACCTGAGTCCAAGAGAACATGTAGGCCAGGATGAATCACAACAATTGGATATGCTGAATACTGAAGAGAGAATAAAACAACTGATGTTAAATCAAGTTTATAAAATTACTCATATACAATGTCCAGAATATCTTGCTGCTAATTTTGTCAAGGCTGGGAACTGAAGCAATCACAGTACTCGAGGGAGAGAGCACAACTTTGTAGTAGCCACAGTCAGTGGCCAGGCTTCAAACCCCTTTTATTGTACAGCAACAAAGGAATTGAACAGACTGCCTGTACATGTCACAGCCAGTCATACTATGAACCAGTTCAAGAAGACAGCCAAAAGGTACCTAATGGATGTAGCGACAGAAAGGGAGGAGAATGATTTTTTATTTTTTTTTTTTGGCTAACACACATGTAAATGTAAATAACTCTTTTTACCTTATTCCTAGTATATATCCTTTATAGTATAATAATAAGATATCTCCTACATTGTATAATAATAAGGTATTAAAAGGACTCCAATGGAAATAAGTCACTCTGATTTTTTTGGGTTATCTTGGGTTCTCTACACATATGCTGCTATGTATGATAATCTATGTAACTGTATTTGTGTATACCTGAATAAACTTACTTATTTGTGTATACCTGAATAAACTTTCTTACTTATTCGTGTATACCTGAATAAACTTACTTACTTGTGTATACCTGAATAAACTTACTTACTCTTTTTTAACTACATGATGAGTCACTGGTAAATAATTTTATTACTGCCCAACGTAATACTGACTGGCTGAGCGAGTTAGAGGACAGCCACAATATTGACAAATGTGTCAACATATTCCTACACAAAACCCATAACCTCTACAGTAAATATTGTCCAATGAAAACAAAGCAAATCTCAACAAAGAGACTAAATGGCCACTGGCTTACAAATAGTACACTTAAATCCATCTAGTATAAAAAAAACATGTATATGAAAAACAATTAAGACAGGGCCTAATTACAAAAGAACTAACTAAACAATACACCTCAGTACTTACTAATCTAATACGAAAGTCCAAATAAATGTATTATGAAAACAGATTTAATGAAATAAAAGGTAATATGAAAAAGACCTGGAATATTTTCTCTGAAAATTTGGGCTCTAGAAAACTGTCTAGAAGCAGAGAGATTAACTTAGCAAAACCAGACGAACCACACATACAGCCTATAGACACTGCCAGCATACTTAATACAATGGTACCCTGAGTTTTGAACTTTCTTCTTTCCAGAAGGCTGTTTGAGTGCCATTACCGAACGAATTTGTTCCCATTAAGGAATTTTTTATTTATTTATTTTTTATTTGGACATGATACATAGGTATAAATATAGGTGCAATATAGTTATTGGGTGTACATGCCAAAAGTTCCTTGTATGCAGAGCATTATGGGCAGCTTAAAATTAACTTAAGATTAACTAAGCAATGATATATTCAGTGGTAAAAATTACAGTAAACAAATTATAACATGAAGTACAAATTAATATTGCAAATAAGAAGCATTAAAGTTGTACAAATTTGTAGCATAACAATGTATAATATAAGATAAGATAAGATAAGATTTCGTTCGGATTTTTAACCCCGGAGGGTTAGCCACCCAGGATAACCCAAGAAAGTCAGTGCGTCATCGAGGACTGTCTAACTTATTTCCATTGGGGTCCTTAATCTTGTCCCCCAGGATGCGACCCACACCAGTCGACTAACACCCAGGTACCTATTTGCTGCTAGGTGAACAGGACAACAGGTGTAAGGAAACGTGTCGGAATGTTTCCACCCGCCGGGAATCGAACCCGGGCCCTCCGTGTGTGAAGCGGGAGCTTTAGCCACCAGGAGTGGAGAAACAGGTCATATGGTCATTAGATGAGTTACTGAGCAGTCAAGAGAATGAAGTATTATATTAGGTAATGTAATTAAAAAACATAGTTTGATAGGGTCACAGGTTATACATTTATGAGATTCAGTTATTCAGTATTTATTTAGTTGTAGTTGAGTAAGTGGTTTTTATGAAGAATCTTGAATTGATAAACAGACAATATTTTTTTTATATTCACAGGTAATGAATTCCAGATTTTTCGGCCTTTTATGTGCATTAAGTTTTTACATAGTGTGAGATGAATAATGTAAATTAGATTAGTCCGTTTCAGACCCCCAAAAATACACTTACAAAAGCGCTTACAATAATACACTTACATAGCTGGTAGAGTTGGGAGCAGTTCGAAACTCAGGGTGCCACTGTATCTTCTTGTCTACCATCAGATCAAAACTAGCAAGCAAAATCCCAAATGCAAATGCTCAGACCGATATCAAACTTGCCTTTGCATGACAATAAACAATGTGGCCACAAAAACAAAAAAAAAAAGAGAAAAAAGTGTGACAGTAGAAACAAAACTATGAGTTATAAAGAGGTCTGACGTATGGCTTCGTTATATGTCACTTCACTGTGGTAAAGACAGAATACTGTATAGCAGAACATTTTAATTTGGGGACCTGCACTATTATGGTTGAAATAATTCTCAAAAATACTCAAATGGTGGATGAAAGTAGACAATGTTTTAGTTAGTCCTGAACTAATACGAGACAACCTGAAAATGGTCCGGAATGACTAAACGTCTAATTCTGTCTTCAGTTTACAAGTAAAAAAAGAATGTGATAAATGAACTGACACAATATACTTCAAATTCAAATTCCATATTATACATTGTTTATACGAGAATGTGTGACACCTGAATGCATGCAGAAATCCCATGATTATGAACAGCATTTTGGACAAGCCTAAGTGTGTAAAATAATATTGATAATACTGGATAATATAGATAACTATTATTTAGATATTTACTTTCACCAGGTACTTTGTCTAATGTTGGAGTGGAAACTCATTGAAGGTTCTGACCAGAGCCTCCAGGTGGTGACGACATTACAGTCAACACCCACAGGAAAGAGACGCTACCAGGCTCTCTCTGATCGCCAGATGCATCTCAGGGAATTGGTATGTTTTGAAGTGCCGTACAGTTATATATTTAAATTAAAATAAGGAAAGGAAGCTTTTATCTTTTGTGTTATACCTGGAGGGTGTTTTGGGGTCAGTGCCTCCCACAGCCCAGTCCATGATCAGGTTTGTGGAAGATGTTCAATTCTATGAAAACACCAGTTTAGATTATCTAAACATTTTTTAATAAAAAATCAAGTTGTGGTGGGCTTGTGTAATCATACGAGAATAAAAAGTACACAGTGACCATGTGGAAATTTTGAATCCTTCCTGCATAAGCCACCTGTGTCGTAAGAGGCAACTAAAATGCTGGGAGCAAGGGACTCGTAACCCCTCCTCCTGTATAAATTATTAAACCTTTAACAGTTCAAACATTGATCTATGTTTTCACTGCTAGCACTCCGAATATTTTTTTTTTAAACAAAGAGGGCAAATATCTGTGTGTAATCAAAGTATAATTACAAACTGCTGTATTAGTGCCTGTAATCCTAATGCTTACAGATTACCTAAGAACTAGATATAGGTTATTGAGACAGGTTATGGTAGAAATAAGGTCTCTACACACAAATAAATTTGTACATTTCAAAGAAAATCTAAAGTATGAAGTTGTAAATCACATTGCATAAATGCTTATAAAATTAGTTATACAGTACACTTCGTGTTGATGCATTTCTAAGAAGCATGAGCTTATTGTATCTTTCTCTTTCTTTTTTTTTTTTTTTGGTTCTTCTTTTAACACAGCAACAGAAGGGCGGTCCCAGGAAGCTTACACTCCCCAGTCGGAGCACTGATGCAGATGTCAACCGTATGCTGTCTTCAGGCTCGTTTGGAAACTTAGAATGTCTCTCCTTGGCTTTTACCCGTGTCACCAGTGCCTGCGCTGAGCAGCTCATCAAACTACCAACCCTCCGCTACCTCAATCTCTGGGCCACACAGGTAGTACTAATAGTATACGCAGTTGTTACTAATTTGGAAATACAGAAAACTCTCAATGTAATGGATTATTGTGTAATGGACTTCAGAAATACAGGAAGACCCCATTTACACGGCTCTCAGGTTCCTGACCCTGTACTGTAAGTGAAAATCACGTGGGTAGAAAAGAGGTTTTTCATTATCAAATGCCTGATAATGTGTTTACAATATTATATATTAAGCGCTCAATACAGCTAGGAATAAAAAAAAGAGAAAAAAGTGAAAATGATTACACAATACAAACAATAGTGACATTCAAATATGGTGCCAGATGTCACCCTTTCCTTATGCAACTGTTATATGAAAATGGCAGAAAAGTAGCAAAACCACAGAACATAATGAACAATGACTTAATTAATGGATAATAAAATATTTGGGAGAGTTGCTTTACATCTGGTTAGAGTCTAGCATTGTTACTGAGAGATAAGATGATTTTTGAGTAGTTCTAAACTGATTTGTGGGCAGGGGACCTCTTGCTGTTTCGGGCAAAGAGTTCCAGATTTTCAGGCCCTTTATGCGCACTGCATTTTTGCACAGTGCGAGACAGATATGAGGGATGTCAGAAAGTGTTTTGTGCCTCGTGTTATGCCTGTGTGTTCTGTTGAAGCTGTCTAGGAAAAGTTTGAGTGGAGGGTTGATATTGGAGTTTAATGCTCTGTATATATATATATAGTAGACACAATTATAAGTGTGTATATTTTGTATATTAAGTGAGTTCATGCTTTTGAAGAGTGGTAGGGTGTGTTGTCTGGCAGTGGAGTTTGTGATCATCCACACTGCCACTTCATGTTGGGTTGTTAAAGGTTTTAGGTGATTGGCCATGGTAGATCCCCAAGCACAGATACCACAGGTGAGGTATATTAGAGAGTGATATAAAGTAAGGAGCGCCCTTTGGAGTACATAGTATCGTATCCTGAAAGGGATACCTACTGTTTTGGAAGCTTTCTTAGTTATATGCTGGATGTGAGTCTGAAATTTAAGGTGGAGACCTAGAAATCTGCCCTCAGTGTGTCTTGTAATGGATGAACTATTTATCAATATGTTTAGCTGGATATTTAATGCTATGTTTCCAAAAAGCATGAAGTAGGTTTGGTCTATATCGAGAGTAAGTTACTTGGTCGTCATCCAGTTTGATATTTTATGTAGCTCACTGTTTACAGTGTTACTAAACATAGCTGGGTTTGGGTGGGAGAAGACAAAAGTGGTGTCATCTGCGAATAAACTGGCTTAAGGAGTCACAATGCATTTGGGAGGTCACTGATGTAAATAAAAGTAGAGGAACTAGGACACTTCCCTGTGGCACTCCAACAACTACAGGCTGAGTATTGGAGGTCATGCCATTTGTGTATACATACTGGTGTCTACCACTAAGATAAGATTTTAGGTAATCGAGAGAATGTCCTCTGACCTTGTAATATTCTAGTTTTAGGTGCAAGATATTGTGGTCTACTGTATTAAATGCTTTCCGTAGGTCTATGAAGAGCCCCAGAGGGTATTCATTTTTTCAGTTATTGTATATAGTAATTCGAGCATCTGAATAATTGAATAATTCATGCTTTTTTTTCGGCCTAAACCCAAACTGGCAGGGGCTCAGTATGTTATGGGATACAAGGTAGTAGTAGATTTGTATACATATGTATTATTTTTTCGTAGATTTTAGAGAGCAAAGGCAAGTTAAATATTGGTCTGTAGTTATTTAGTTCTGTAGGATCTCCTCCTTTGAGGATCGGATCGTCTCCTTTGTGGATCGGATCGTCTCCTTTGTGGATCGGGGTGACTCTTGCTGTCTTGAGTATGGATGGGAATGTTGAAGATTTAACAGATTTGTTTAATAGTGTTGCAATAATGGGGACAGCATATGAGCTGCTTTTTTATACATGATTGGTGGCAAGTTATTTAGGTCTCCTGCATTGTAATAATAGAAAAAATCCATCATTTAAATTTAATGAACAATATACACTCTCATAATTGCATGCTATTAATTATTGGTACTAGAACAATTAACTGTATTTTACAAAATTCTTGGTCATAAGGCAAACAAACAGCAATTGCTGTTGCTTGTGCAATAGTCAAATCATAACTTACTGCAAAAAGGATTCAGATATACAGTGGACCCCCGGTTAACGATATTTTTTCATTCCAGAAGTATGTTCAGGTGCCAGTACTGACCGAATTTGTTCCCATAAGGAATATTGTGAAGAAGATTAGTCCATTTCAGACCCCCAAACATACACGTACAAACGCACTTACATAAATACACTTACATAATTGGAGGCAAAGAGGGGAATGTATGAGAGTATAGTTTTACCAACGCTCTTATATGGGTGTGAAGCGTGGGTGATGAATGTTGCAGCGAGGAGAAGGCTGGAGGCAGTGGAGATGTCATGTCTGAGGGCAATGTGTGGTGTGAATATAATGCAGAGAATTCGTAGTTTGGAAGTTAGGAGGAGGTGCGGGATTACCAAAACTGTTGTCCAGAGGGCTGAGGAAGGGTTGTTGAGGTGGTTCGGACATGTAGAGAGAATGGAGCGAAACAGAATGACTTCAAGAGTGTATCAGTCTGTAGTGGAAGGAAGGCGGGGTAGGGGTCGGCCTAGGAAGGGTTGGAGGGAGGGGGTAAAGGAGGTTTTGTGTGCGAGGGGCTTGGACTTCCAGCAGGCATGCGTGAGCGTGTTTGATAGGAGTGAATGGAGACAAATGGTTTTTAATACTTGACGTGCTGTTGGAGTGTGAGCAAAGTAACATTTATGAAGGGATTCAGGGAAACCGGCAGGCCGGACTTGAGTCCTGGAGATGGGAAGTACAGTGCCTGCACTCTGAAGGAGGGGTGTTAATGTTGCAGTTTAAAAACTGTAGTGTAAAGCACCCTTCTGGCAAGACAGTGATGGAGTGAATGATGGTGAAAGTTTTTCTTTTTCGGGCCACCCTGCCTTGGTGGGAATCGGCCGGTGTGATAATAAAAAAAATAAAAAAAAAAATTGGTCACATTGGGAGGTGATCATTAAGTGGGGGTCCACTGTATTAAGCTCTAATTAAATCTATACACATAAACACGCTAAGATAACAGGGATATCTTGCTACTCCTACTTACACTTTGGTCACACTTCACAGACACGCACATGCATATATATATATACATACATCTAGGTTTTTCTCCTTTTTCTAAATAGCTCTTGTTCTTTTTTATTTCTTCTATTGTCCATGGGGAAGTGGAAAAGAATCTTTCCTCCGTAAGCCATGCGTGTCGTATGAGGCGACTAAAATGCCGGGAGCAATGGGCTAGTAACCCCTTCTCCTGTATACAATTACTAAAAAAGAGAAGAAGAAAAACTTTATAAAACTGGGTTGCTTAAATGTGCGTGGATGTAGTGCGGATGACAAGAAACAGATGATTGCTGATGTTATGAATGAAAAGAAGTTGGATGTCCTGGCCCTAAGCGAAACAAAGCTGAAGGGGGTAGGAGAGTTTCAGTGGGGGGAAATAAATGGGATTAAATCTGGAGTATCTGAGAGAGTTAGAGCAAAGGAAGGGGTAGCAGTAATGTTAAATGATCAGTTATGGAAGGAGAAAAGAGAATATGAATGTGTAAATTCAAGAATTATGTGGATTAAAGTAAAGGTTGGATGCGAGAAGTGGGTCATAATAAGCGTGTATGCACCTGGAGAAGAGAGGAATGCAGAGGAGAGAGAGAGATTTTGGGAGATGTTAAGTGAATGTATAGGAGCCTTTTAACCAAGTGAGAGAGTAATTGTGGTAGGGGACTTGAATGCTAAAGTAGGAGAAACTTTTAGAGAGGGTGTGGTAGGTAAGTTTGGGGTGCCAGGTGTAAATGATAATGGGAGCCCTTTGATTGAACTTTGTATAGAAAGGGGTTTAGTTATAGGTAATACATATTTTAAGAAAAAGAGGATAAATAAGTATACACGATATGATGTAGGGCGAAATGACAGTAGTTTGTTGGATTATGTATTGGTAGATAAAAGACTGTTGAGTAGACTTCAGGATGTACATGTTTATAGAGGGGCCACAGATATATCAGATCACTTTCTAGTTGTAGCTACACTGAGAGTAAAAGGTAGATGGGATACAAGGAGAATAGAAGCATCAGGGAAGAGAGAGGTGAAGGTTTATAAACTAAAAGAGGAGGCAGTTAGGGTAAGATATAAACAGCTATTGGAGGATAGATGGGCTAATGAGAGCATAGGCAATGGGGTCGAAGAGGTATGGGGTAGGTTTAAAAATGTAGTGTTAGAGTGTTCAGCAGAAGTTTGTGGTTACAGGAAAGTGGGTGCAGGAGGGAAGAGGAGCGATTGGTGGAATGATGATGTAAAGAGAGTAGTAAGGGAGAAAAAGTTAGCATATGAGAAGTTTTTACAAAGTAGAAGTGATGCAAGGAGGGAAGAGTATATGGAGAAAAAGAGAGAAGTTAAGAGAGTGGTGAAGCAATGTAAAAAGAGAGCAAATGAGAGAGTGGGTGAGATGTTATCAACAAATTTTGTTGAAAATAAGAAAAAGTTTTGGAGTGAGATTAACAAGTTAAGAAAGCCTAGAGAACAAATGGATTTGTCAGTTAAAAATAGGAGAGGAGAGTTATTAAATGGAGAGGTAGAGGTATTGGGAAGATGGAAGGAATATTTTGAGGAATTGTTAAATGTTGATGAAGATAGGGAAGCTGTGATTTCGTGTATAGGGCAAGGAGGAATAACATCTTGTAGGAGTGAGGAAGAGCCAGTTGTGAGTGTGGGGGAAGTTCGTGAGGCAGTAGGTAAAATGAAAGGGGGTAAGGCAGCCGGGATTGATGGGATAAAGATAGAAATGTTAAAAGCAGGTGGGGATATAGTTTTGGAGTGGTTGGTGCAATTATTTAATAAATGTATGGAAGAGGGTAAGGTACCTAGGGATTGGCAGAGAGCATGCATAGTTCCTTTGTATAAAGGCAAAGGGGATAAAAGAGAGTGCAAAAATTATAGGGGGATAAGTCTGTTGAGTGTACCTGGTAAAGTGTATGGTAGAGTTATAATTGAAAGAATTAAGAGTAAGACGGAGAATAGGATAGCAGATGAACAAGGAGGCTTTAGGAAAGGTAGGGGGTGTGTGGACCAGGTGTTTACAGTGAAACATATAAGTGAACAGTATTTAGATAAGGCTAAAGAGGTCTTTGTGGCATTTATGGATTTGGAAAAGGCGTATGACAGGGTGGATAGGGGGGCAATGTGGCAGATGTTGCAAGTGTATGGTGTAGGAGGTAGGTTACTGAAAGCAGTGAAGAGTTTTTACGAGGATAGTGAGGCTCAAGTTAGAGTATGTAGGAAAGAGGGAAATTTTTTCCCAGTAAAAGTAGGCCTTAGACAAGGATGTGTGATGTCACCGTGGTTGTTTAATATATTTATAGATGGGGTTGTAAGAGAAGTAAATGCGAGGGTCTTGGCAAGAGGCGTGGAGTTAAAAGATAAAGAATCACACACAAAGTGGGAGTTGTCACAGCTGCTCTTTGCCGATGACACTGTGCTCTTGGGAGATTCTGAAGAGAAGTTGCAGAGATTGGTGGATGAATTTGGTAGGGTGTGCAAAAGAAGAAAATTAAAGGTGAATACAGGAAAGAGTAAGGTTATGAGGATAACAAAAAGATTAGGTGATGAAAGATTGAATATCAGATTGGAGGGAGAGAGTATGGAGGAGGTGAACGTATTCAGATATTTGGGAGTGGACGTGTCAGCGGATGGGTCTATGAAAGATGAGGTGAATCATAGAATTGATGAGGGAAAAAGAGTGAGTGGTGCACTTAGGAGTCTGTGGAGACAAAGAACTTTGTCCTTGGAGGCAAAGAGGGGAATGTATGAGAGTATAGTTTTACCAACGCTCTTATATGGGTGTGAAGCGTGGGTGATGAATGTTGCAGCGAGGAGAAGGCTGGAGGCAGTGGAGATGTCATGTCTGAGGGCAATGTGTGGTGTGAATATAATGCAGAGAATTCGTAGTTTGGAAGTTAGGAGGAGGTGCGGGATTACCAAAACTGTTGTCCAGAGGGCTGAGGAAGGGTTGTTGAGGTGGTTCGGTCATGGAGAGAGTATGGAGCGTAACAGAATGACTTCAAGAGTGTATCAGTCTGTAGTGGAAGGAAGGCGGGGTAGGGGTCGGCCTAGGAAGGGTTGGAGGGAGGGGGTAAAGGAGGTTTTGTGTGCGAGGGGCTTGGACTTCCAGCAGGCATGCGTGAGCGTGTTTGATAGGAGTGAATGGAGACAAATGGTTTTTAATACTTGACGTGCTGTTGGAGTGTGAGCAAAGTAACATTTATGAAGGGATTCAGGGAAACCGGCAGGCCGGACTTGAGTCCTGGAGATGGGAAGTACAGTGCCTGCACTCTGAAGGAGGGGTGTTAATGTTGCAGTTTAAAAACTGTAGTGTAAAGCACCCTTCTGGCAAGACAGTGATGGAGTGAATGATGGTGAAAGTTTTTCTTTTTCGGGCCACCCTGCCTTGGTGGGAATCGGCCGGTGTGATAATAAAAAAAAAAATAAAAATATTAAGGTCTAGTTAAATCTATTCTAGATTATGGTTATATTACATCCTAGCTCAAAGCAACTGAGTATCTTTTAGTGAAAAGTAATAGCATCACTAAATACTTAGTATGCACATACAATCTTTGCTTTGTAACACAGACATTCGCCTATTATTTTTATTATGAATAATAGGTAAGCAGAAACAATGAGCACCTGAGGGCATCTCATTGCTCTTTTAAAACACTAAAAAAAATTATTACTGTATTGTGTAAAGTTGTCAGTATTATTCTAACATCTCTTGACAGATTGTTTGGTTCATCAGAGAACACACTAACATATCTTTCTAGATTGTGTGGGGTGTCCCGTAGCTCGATTGCTATCACACTCAGCTCACACACTGAGGTCCGGAGTTTGAATCTCCTCCAGTATGGCTGGAAAACATTAGGGAAGTGTTTCCATATGACACCTGCTGTCCCTGTTCACCCATCAGTAAAATGGGTACATGGGTGTCAGTGGACTGGTGTGGGTCACATCCTGGGTGTCAGTGGACTGGTGTGGGTCACATCCTGGGTGTTAGTGGACCGGTGTGGGTGGCATCCTGGGTGTTAGTGGACTGGTGTGGGTCACATCCTGGGTGTTAGTGGACTGTTGTGGGTCGCATCCTGGGACAAAATTGACTTAATTTGCGGGAAATGCTCAGCATAACAAGCGGCTTTCTATATAGTAGTATGTCATTGACGTCTGCTGTGTTTTGTATACTTTGCATATGTACTTGGAGTAAATAAAGATATTATTATATTATTATTATTATTATAACTTGTTCCATGTCCGGTGGCCTGATAAGCAATGCTCATGCCTCGCGCAATGAGTGTTGGTGGTTCATTCCCTGACATGGGTGGAAATGTTGGGCATGTTTTCTTACACTTGATGTCCCTGTTCACCTAGCAGTAAGTAGGTACCTGGGTGTTAGCCAACTGGTATGGGTCGCATCCTGGGGGAAAATATGTATTAAGGACCCCAATGGAAATAAGACACAGTGTTAAGTGACGCTCTGACTTTCATGGGTTATCCTGGGTGACTAACCCTCCAGGTTAAAATTCCAAAATCTTACAGCCTTTCTACTCATGTCCTTCCCTCAATACTCCCTCCTTCTCCTCCAACTTTGTCGTATATTGCTGAAGGACCTTCATGGGCTGTGAAATTGTTACATAATTATCGAGAAACTTGTTGATGATTCTGACAACTTGTAGGTAAAGGACACTTAAGCACTGACTGACTCATTAAGGAAATGTTGTGCCATGAATGGCTATTTTTTTCAGCCCTAATCTGAAGCCACTCATGGTGAAACACATCTTTTACCTGTTTTTTATATGATTTAATGTGCAGTACTGTAATAACTTGCATATATCTCCTCCAGTTTGGTGATGTGGGACTGCAGCTTATTTCGGAGCATCTTCACAAGTTACAAGTTCTTAATTTATGTGAAACTCCTGTCACGGACAAAGGCCTTGAAGCTTTAGCAGGTGAGATTATTTTGTGCAACCCCTCAATATACTGAACTAACATGAGGCCAGCAATTAAAGCCTACTGTCCATCAAATCCAAATTACGAGAATATTTTTCTTCATGGAGATATGGAGAAGAATCTCCTCTGTAAGTCAGTGTGTGTCATAAGAGGCAACTAAAATGCTAGGAGCAAGTGGCTAGTAACCCCTTCTTCTGCACAAATTATTAAATATAAAACAAAGAAAATCATTACGTATTATTAAGTACAAAAGAAAGCTACTAACATGCTGTGTATTTTGGAAAGATTTATTTCAGCATCATACAATCTTTGTGAAGAAATGAGTAATATTTGGTTGTGCGTGTAGAAAGCTCATGGTTATGTAGAGCAATTTAGGCAAGTTCAAGCCTAACTTAAAAAAAAAAAAAAATACCACAGGCAGGGTTAGAATCTGCGATCAGACAGACATAAACTCCAGACTGAGTTCTAACCCCACCCGTGGTTTGATTTGTTTGCAATCATGTCATTACGATATCATGAGTCATCTTAACTTAAAACTACAATGGCACTGATTAATATCTTTCTTTTGTTTGCAGCCATCAAGAGCTTGAGAAAATTAAACCTTAATAGTACAAGCCTCTCTGTGGAGACATTTGAAACACTAAAAGAAATGCTGCCATCTCTTCTGGAGGTAGATGTACGATATACAGATGCTTGGTGACCCTCGCCTCCCTCTGCTGATGCTCTTGACGTCAGCAGATCACCAGGTGGACCAACTGCTTTTCTCAGACGCATCCTCAACCAGCTGGGGCGAAGAAGGAAGGAGAGAGACAGAAAGCAAGACTCTCCGGTAAAAGAGAAGAATAACACAAGGCGAGACTTTATGTGCTTACCTAGGTTTGATGGGAAAGTTCTTTCCAAGAAGAACTGCTTAGTTAAAGCAAAAAGTGAAGAACAAAATACTATCAGAAGGAATCTCCTCGTCAGGGCTAAAAGTGAGGAACAAAGCACAAGTAATGTTCTTGTCAGAGCTAACAGTGAAGAACGGAAACCTCCAACACAAAATGTTCTCGTCAGGGCCAGTAGTGAAGAACAGACCGCCGTCACAAGAAATGTGCTCGTTCGAGCCAACAGTGAGGGTAAACGATACAAGATAAGCAATCTTCTCTGTGAAAGACAACGTGCTATTGCTAGCCAGGAAACTGTGCATTACAAAGATTAGCATTTGATACCTGAGCCTCTGGAAAAAATGTACATGTAATATTTAAGTATATATAATTCATATTGAATAATATGGGAAACAAAACTGAAGTATTTTCTAGTAAAAATAGTTTTTCAAAGGGTACCAAATGTTGAATAATTAATTGTGAATATAATGCAAGAAAAAATATATAAGATCAATCTCTTTAGAATTATTATTTAATGTTAGACGATAAATGTTTTATTTTATTTACTAAGTTAAACAGTAACTTATCTTTTAGAAATAAAGCTTTATCATATCAAGCAGTAGAAGATTGTTCATCAGCTGAAAAATGTGTTTTTTTTTTTATTTTTTATTTAGTTACAATATTTTATACAGTTCGTGTGCACAAAAATACATACATACACACACACACACACACACACACACACACACACACACACACACACACACACACACACACACACACACACACACACACACACACATACACGCACACACATAATAAAAAATGGGTATTATAAATTTGGTGAGAGGTACAAAACAAATTTATTTGGATGCATTGAAAAAAAACTGAAAGTGCTAAAAAGGAAGAACAACAAATCAGAATAAAGCACAACATTGCTGGCACTGTTGATAGTAAAGGTGAACTCAACATTTAAACATTGGTAACAATTCCTAAAAGATTTATACAAATAATTTTTTTTTTTAACTCTTTCAGGGTCCAGACCCCCGATCTGAAACTTGTCTACAGGGTCCAAGAATTTAAAAAAAAAAAAAATTATTTTAATGAAATGGTAGAGAATCTTTTTCTGAAGGTAATAAAACAAAAAGTATTTAATTTGATGGAAATCTGACAAAATTATACGCAAATTTTGCTGCATCAACGGTATTCATGCATCAGCGATTTTGCCCACTTTGACTCCCATTTTATGCTAATTACATTATTCCAGTCAACCAAGTTCTTAGCCATTTTGCTAGTATTACTTCTTTTTTATGGATTGAGAACAAGAAATCGCTCAACCAACCATTTCAACTACTCAACAGAGTGATTGGAAATTGGTAATTTAGCCAATTTTACACAAAGTTCAAAATATTCCTGTTTCAAAACAGGATCCAGAATAAACAATGCAGACATTCCTGGCACTAAAATAACATTTCCTCTGTTTATTAGTTACATCTCCAGGCTTTACAAATGAATTCCATTTTGATTTTTTATTCACATAATGAATTTTTATTCACACCAAAAAATAGAAGATTTACTGTTATGCAATATTGTAATAATTGTATATATAATATCAGCACATTTGTGAATGTACATTAGACCCACCAGCTGACATGTATTGGATGTGTGACGATCATTTGTTTACTCTGGAACATCAGCAAAAATCGAACATTTACACTACTTTGAGCTCAGTTTCAAGCCATTTTCAGTACAAAAACCAATGAAAATCATCGCTATTTCTGTAATATATCTTTCAATCTATCAAATGTGACCAAGAAACTGCAAATACAACCACAAAAAGCATGCAAAGTCACTGTTATAATCCAAAAATACGGCTGCATTTTTTTCTCATTATGCACTGCATGCTGCAGGATTTGTTTCATATGCTGCACACTTACCACATAGATGCATTCATATCAAGGCCCAAATTTACAGTTCACAGCTTATCTGAGCGAGCTGAGCTCATGGCGTAGTACCCTCGCTTCACAGCTGTACAACTATGGAACACACCCTCATAGGATTAAATCAGTATCTTTTTCTTTTCAGATTTTAGGCAGGGTATAATTTTTTATTACCTGTTGCACATAAGCACTGTTTTTGAGCTCTTTTATAACTAACTTGAACCCCTCTAATGAGGTTCTTTGATGCCAATCCAAGGACTCAGATCTGTTCTCCTCTTCTGTGTACTGAACCTGATTGCCTCCTATTTCCCTAGGCACTGTATGTCCCATACAAGTTTAGCACTCCCCCATGACTATAATATTACTATATATACATTAGTTCAAGATGTTGAGTTTATGCTTACTATCACCAAAGTTTTATATAGTTGGTTTTAGCATAAAAAAAAGTGCCGAGCACATAAGAACAGTTACAGTATAACAACATTAAATACAGTAGTCCCCCTGTATCCATGGGGGATACATTCCAAAACCTACCATGGATACCTGAAACTGTGGAAAGTAGCGAACCCTATATATAAGTCATTTTCCATTTATATACGTACCTATGATAAAGTTTAACTGATAAATTATTCAAAATAACTCTAGAATTAGTAATTTTTTTCAATGATGGAAAATATTCAGAGATTCTCTTAGGCTTTTGAAGAACTGCCAGCATCACTACTTTTGCACTTTGGGGCCATTATTAAGCATAATAAGGGCTATTTTTGGGCCATAGTAAACTGTGGATAACTGAAACCGCAGATACCGAATCAGTGGATATGGAGGCTCTACTGTTATTCCTTAAATTTAACATAAATCAGGAAAAGGGGAGAATTTATATCTATGATTTTTATATACTAAGAAGTATGTTGATAAGATATAATATGCAGTTTATGACATCTTAGTAAAATAAATCACTGAACATGTGGGGTTTAAACTCATGGTGAGTTCTAAGCCTTGCTCACCATGGATTCAAATCTCACCTGTTTCGAGATTTGTTTGCAATCGTGTTATTATGATTTTTATGAGTCAGTAACTAAGTTATTTCATCCATCAGGACTTTATCAGTTCTCACAACTGATAAAGTCCCTGATGATGAAATGTCTTTTCAATAAAATGCCATAAATTGTATACTGTGTCTTATTAACACAGAGGAAAGAATTGCTAAAGTGAAGCCAAAGACTTAATGAAACACAAGAACTATAGATCTACAATGAATTTATTAGAAGACAATAAAATTCAAAGAAAACATAGAGAAGCTTCAAGTTCAAAATGTAATTATAAATTTTTTATTAAGATTTAGATTACAGATTGTCTTTGCCATTTGAGGCAAATACAATTAGGGACCACAGTAAACCCTCGACTTAAAGGAACTCAATTCAACCCATTTTGGAAATGCTGAACCAAATCCTCTGAATTAATGGATTTGGAAATACATAATGGATTAGTTATAAAATTGGCCAATATGGTTACGATCACAGTAAAAAATCTCATCTCTATCCACCACAGTCGCCATTACTGGCAACCTGTTTCCCCAATTAGCCTGGTAAATCAAATGTTTACTCCTGTGAAACCTAATAAAGAGTACATGTATATGAAATTTAATGTAAAACATTGGAATACATTAAAAAACTCAACTGTACTACCTTCAAGGCCCATTTCTGCTACTTTCCAGTGATAACTGAAAACATTTCATAGGTACAATACAGGAATACCTTGCATAGTGCAGTTAACAGGTGCTAAGAAAATTGCCTATGTAAAACTGCTCTGTTTAACCCTTAAACTGTCCAAACGTACATCTACGTCCACGTGCGGGGGGCTCCAAATGTAGATCTACGTCCACGTGCGGGGGCTCCAAACGTAGATCTATGTCCACATGCGGGGGGCTCCAAACGTAGATCTACTTTTTTTTTTTTTTACATGCTTTCAAATGGGGAAAATCAAGGTCGGAGCGCCACACACGTGAACATAGATCTACGTTTGGACAGTTTAAGGGTTAAAACTGTTGTGTGTTAAATGTAATCCATCAAAGCTGAAATAATACTGCAGCATGCATTAATATGCCTCCTGTACCCCATACCCCGAGTACTCCTGCTGTGTGTGTGCTTATACTGCTGCGAGTAATGCAGTTCACTAACGCACAATTGCTAAAATATAATTTAACTATTAAAAACTTAGAAATTGTAAACCATGCTATAGCAAAACCCACACTGTTCTTAACTGCCTTATACAATATGTACTTGTATTAACTCTGAAGAACAAAAAAGCACAATATCATGACTGTAACAATATACAAATAACCCGCACATAGGAGAGAAAAGCTTATGATGATGTTTTGGTCCAACTTGGAGCAAAGTCAGACCAAAACATCGTCTTCGGCTTCTCTCTCCTATGTGCGGGTTATTGGACCAAAGTCGGACAGAAACATCATCGTAAGCTTCTCTCTCTCCTATTTGTGGGTTATTTGTATATTAACTTATGACAGCAAAGCCTCCAGTATGCCTGGACAGTGTGGAGGAGGGTATACCTGGGTAGTGGTAAAGTACTAGTTAAACTGAGGAAACACTGGTGTATCAGGAGAAAAATTAGTGTATCTTTGCTCCTACACTGTAAAGTATAAAGTTCACAGTATCCACACACATTCATATCATGTGAACTCCATTCTCACATACAAGAGGGCCTCATTTATATGGTTCTTAGGTTTCTGACCCCATACGGCAAGCAAAAATCACAAGATGGAAAAGAGCAATTTTTCATCATCGAATGCATCTAAAACACCTGATAATGTGTTTACACTATCAGGTATTAAGTGGTCAATAGAGTTAGGCATAAAAAAACAGATTAAAAAGTAAAATAAACACACAGTACATACAATATTTACCTTAAAATATGGTTGCCTTTACCTTATGCAACTGTTGTACAAAAATGGTGGAAAAGCAATAAAAACACCAAGGATAATAAACAATGGCTCAACTGAAAGCCAACAAAAACAAGGAACGCTGATAAGAGGTGCTGTATATGCAGGGCCCTTCTCTGTAAGTGAATTTCTATCACACAAAACAATAATTGGTTGGAAGAGGTTTGTTACACAAGTAAACTTGCATAAAGTTAGAGAAATATCAAAATCTATTCTATTATTATTACAAAATTTACACAGGTAGGGGATAATCAGATGTAAATAAACACAAATACAATGTACACAAGGACCTCACTTATAAAGAACCTATTTTCATTGTCGCACATTTTCGTTAACTTTCAACCGAGTCATCATTCATTATGTTCGGTGCTTTTACCGTTCATTCGCACAACAGTTGTATATGGAAAGGGCAACCAGCACCATATTTAAAGGTATTTTATGTACTGTGTATTTATTTTATTATTTTATCTGTTTTTTTTATGCCTAGCTGTATAAGCACGTAATTTACGATAGCATAAACACACCATCAGACATTTTAGAACATTCAACAATGAAAAAAGTTCTTTTCCACCTGCCGGCAATTTTTGTTTACCATACAGAGTTGGGAAGCTAAGACCCATACAAACAGTGCCCTCCTGTAATGAGATCTTTCACTGACAACATTTCACACACTCAGTGGCCTTTTCAAATGACCAGAAGTTATTTTCAAAATCCCATCTCCAACAGATGGCTAGATTTTGTGTGCTGGATTCCAAGGGTTTTTTAAATGAGTACTCTATTAGTCATATCTGTCAACTACAAAACAGTATAGGTTAAATAAAAGGCAAACTACTGTAGTTGATTAGATTTGTTTTCGTTTTGCTTCATCAACAAATAAAACCCATCCTTATGGGAGAAAATATAAGTAGGTGACAGGATTAAATAAAGTTTTTAATTAAACAAATGATCTGCCGGAAAAATATACTTCACATAAATATCTGCAGACGTAATAAAAAACTATGCAAGATATGAAATCAAAATATTTTTATTTTTTTTATTAGCACAGCCATCTCCCACCAAGGCAGGGTGTCCCAAAAAGGAAAAACTTTTACCATCATTCACTTCATCATTGTCTTGCCAGAGGCACACTTACACTACATTAACACCCCTCCTTCAGAGTGCAGGCACTGTACTTCCCATCTCCAGGACTCAAGTCCGGCCTGCCGGTTTCCCAGAATCCCTTCATAAATGTTACTTTGCTCACACTCCAACAGTACGTCAAGTCCTAAAAACTATTTGCCTCCATTTGCTCCTATTGCCCCTCTCACACAAAACCTCCTCTATCCCCTCCCTCCAATCTTTCCTAGGCCGACCCCTACCCTGCCCTCCCTTCACTACAGATTTATACACTCTCGAAGTCATTCTATTTTGTTCCGCCCTCTCTACATGTCCAAACCACTTCAACGACCCCTCCTCAGCCCTCTGGATAATAGTTTTGGTAATCCTGCACTTCCTCCTAATTTCCAAACCACAAATTCTCTGCATTATATCCACATCACACATTTCCCTCAGACATGACATCTCCACTGCCTCCAGCCTTCTCCTTGTTGCAACATTCACCACCCATGCCTCACACCCATATAAGAGCGTTGGTATAACAATACAGTGGACCCTCGACTAACGATATTAATTGGTACCCGAGAATGAATATCATTAGTCAAGTTTTTTTTAGCGTTGGTCGAGGCAAAATGTTAGCGTTAAAATGTATCGCTAGTCGGATTTAACGTTATATGATGCCATCGTTGGTCGAGGGTCCACTGTACTTTCATACAAAATGACCTCAATAATTTGACAACTTAGAGACAAATGACTGATAGAATTTAATATAGATATGAGCCACATAATTCAAAATGAATAAACCAAAAGCAGGTCATATGAAAAATATAAAATGAGAAAACAGCCTATGGAGTAAGTTAAAAGAAATAATTAGTATTAAAGTGATTACTTCTTAATGATTACATTCATGTAATCAAATGGATCACACAAACTGTCAAATAAATTACATATATATGTTGTGAAGCTCTACATATGTAGTGTGGTGTCCTATATTTAAAATATACTACATAAATAAAGGCCCTAGAGTTGAAAATGTATGATTTTCTTAGTCAAAAAAGGCCTTCGCTGGCAAATATTTGGAAGAGAGATGTGACAACACATAAGATAACGAAAAAATGCTAACAGATCCTCCATTAGGAGGATACAATTGTAGAAAAATGTGGTGCTAAAAGCACAATAGAAAACATTTCTTTATAAATCAAGTAGTTTGTTGTAATAAGACCCTACAATAAATCAAGTGGTAGTTTATTGTAATGAGATCTTCCAATAAATCATTCTGTATAGTATTCAAAATAAAGATATTTATATATTTTGTGCTCAACTGCATCCAATATTTTACAGAAAATAGAAAACCAAGTTTCATTCTACTTCTGTAACTACAATTAATCACAGATACATGGGGACCTACACATGATGGGCATCAAATAACCTGTGCAAATACACAGCACACACTTTCACATCCATGTACACACACGTTCATACACATACATACGATATATTCACTATTCCAAAGATGTATGGGGCATTCTATAGATTCCCAGAGTTATAATATATATGTCGTTTGACTGGTGTCACAAGAAGGAATTAAGTTATACAGTGGACCCTCGACTAACGCTATTAATCCGTTCCTGAGAGCTCATCGTTAGTCAAAATTATCGTTAGTCAAGTTAATTTTCCCCATCAGAAATAATGGAAATCAAATTAATCCGTGCAAGACACCCAAAAGTATTGAAAAAAGAAATTTTAACATATGAAATATTAATTTTAATACACACAAACTGAAGAAGACATGCACAGTTGCATGACACTTACCTTTATTGAAGATCTGGTGATGATTGATGGGATGGGAAGAGGGGAGTGTGTTGATGGTCTTAGTGTTTAGAAGGGGAATCCCCTTCCATTAGGACTTGAAGTGGCAAGTCCTTTTTCGGGGTTACTTCCCTTCTTCTTTTAATGCCACTAGGACCAGCTTGAGAGTCACTGGACCTCTGTTGCACAACATATCTGTCCATAGAGGCCTGTACCTCCCGTTCCTTTATGACATTCCTAAAGTGTTTCACAACATTGTCAGTGCCACAATTAAACACTAGTTCAGGTTTCAATTCTTCACTGTCTATGTACTCCTTGAATTCCTGCACATATTTTTCAGCTGCTTTTTGGTCCAAACTGGCAGCCTCACCATGCCTTATCACACTATGTATGCCACTTTGATTCTTAAATCTCTCAAACCAACCTTTGCTGGCCTTAAATTCACTCACATCATCACTAGTTGCTGGCATTTTTCTAATTAAATCCTCATGCAACTTCCTAGCCTTTTCACATATGATTGCTTGAGAGATGCTATCTCCTGCCATCTGTTTTTCGTTTATCCACACCAATAACAGTCTCTCAACATCTTCTATCACTTGCGATCTCAGTTTTAAAAACATAGTTGCACCTTTGGCAAGAACAGCTTCCTTGATTGCCGTTTTCTTGGCCACAATAGTAGCGATGGTTGATTGGGGTTTTGTGTACAGCCTGGCCAGCTCGGAGACACACTCTCCACTTTCATACTTAGCAATGATCTCTTTCTTCATATCCATAGTAATTCTCACCCTTTTTGCTGTAGGGTTGGCACTAGAAGCTTTCTTGGGGCCCATGGTGGCTTATTTTGCAGGTGCAATCACTAAAAAGGCTCTGATAATATGAAATGTTCCGATTGTATGCTTGGAAGCGACCGAGGTGGCTGGCTGGCTTGTAAACACTGGGCGCTCAGGCCAAAGTGGACGCATCTCGTACGGAATGAATAGCGCTGGTCGGGTTTTTAAGTGCTAGTCGAGGCAAAATTTTTGCGTTAAAATGTATCGCTAGTCAGATTTATCGTTAATCAATGCCATCGCTGGTTGAGGGTCCACTGTATATCTAAACCATGAAAATCATTTTGAAATGCTAAGTGCATATAAAATTTTTCTTTTAGATGGGAATTTAAAGAGTCGCTTTAATGTGCATTTATATACAGTACCTCATTCTGTTCTCTAGTAAGTTTATTAAAATCATATCACTAAACTATATCTCTTCATTAAGTTTAGAAGAAATATAGTTCAGAGTTGTCATTCCAAAATGCATTGTGCTGTAGGGAGATGGTATATTAGTATGGTAGTCACTTCTAATTTCAAAACCTATTATAACAGTGACCCAAAATAAAAATATTGTGCGTGTGTGTGTGCGTGTATGCATACGTTTGTTTTACATGCATATATGTGTATATATCTACATTTATGTTTGTATGTTTGCTTTGTGTGTATTCATGTGTGTGTACAGAGAAGATAGGAATGATAATATATGTATGGTGTGTATGGAAACAAAATCACACTGCCACAACCCATACTGAAACTTCAGTTAAAATTATCATTCTATAGAGTAATTTGTATTTTATGCAATTGTATTTATTTCCAGTAATATGCTTCCTCATTCACTTCAAATTCATGAGTTAGAAAAAGGGCTATACAGTACAGCTTCTCCTCACTTAGCGACGTACTCGTTTACTGACGACTCGGACTTATGACGGGCTCTTTGACCAGTATGCATACCTAAATAATGTATGTATATTAGAGCTGATTTCCTCTATTCTGCGTATTACAATATATAGTACATTACTTTATAAACATTTATAAATATACCAGAAATATTATAAATGGTGCAAAAGTGACATTAAAACAATATCAGAGATGGTTGACACAAACCCATTACCATTATAGTATGCTCCTTACTTAGCGAAGAATTCGTTTACCAACATGGTCTAAGGAACGGAACTCCATCGTTAAGTGATTAGAGGCTGTATAATATAATCATAAAACAGATTAAAAAATGACAGATCCTTCCTAAATAGACATTCATAAAGCCTTCAAAAATCTTAGGAGTAAAACAAAGTTCTTGAAAAGGGTGTTTTATACTGGTACTGTACAGCTCCTGGGCTGCAACCAAAGATCTTTAAACTTTTGGTACCCCAAACCTAATAAATTTCACTAACAGAAAAATATTCAAAACAAGCAGTAGTTAATAATAATAATAATAATAATAATAATAATAATAATAATAATAATAATAATAATAATAATAATATCTTTATTTCTATAAGTACATGTACAAGGTATACAAGCTAAGCTGACACGAATGATGTACTACTACACATATGTGTACAAACATATATACGTATGTACAAACACACCCCTCTGGGATTTCTTCTCTTTTCTTACTAGGTCTTGTTCTTGTTTAGTTCCTCTTATCTCCAAGGAAAAATGGGATAGAATTCTTCCTCCATGAGCCATGCGTATTGTAAGAGACGACTAAAATGCCTGGAGCAAGGGGCTAATAACACCTTCTGTATATATTACCATAGTTAAAAAGAGAAACTTTTCTTTTTCTTTTTGGGCCATTCTGCTTTGGTGGGATATGGCCGGTGCATTGAAAGGAAAGGGTGAACACAGTAGACAACCGGTGTAAGGAAACACGCCCCATGTTTCTACCCTCGTAGGTAATTAAACCCAGACATACACCGTGTGAAGCGAGAGCTTTTGCCACTAGACGTCGGGCCACTGTGGCTTCATACTATGGAAAAATTTAGTTTTGTAGCTAATCTTTTTCCTGCTGACAGTAATAAAACAAATGACACAGGTGCACAGCAAGTTTTATTGTGATAGTTTTCACTCAGTGTTTAACCGGGCCAGAATAACAGCCATGTTCTCTTCTGCTGTACTGACAGAAATGTTCTCTGTATTTCCTTAAACTTGGAACACTCCTGGTGTATCGATAACAATTGTACATTGAATAAAATGTCAGTTGTGGTGCTGAGGGGAAGGCTGAGGGTTTCCCTTCAATCTCTCTCCCTAAGTCCATCAAATATAAAATAATAATACCAGGTAATTATAAAAACAGCCTCAAAATAAATTCCCTAGCGCTCTGATCCAACAAGATTGCCACCCCTGACAATAATAATGATAATAATAATTGAGCTTCAAGGCAAGTACAAGAGAACTCTTTTCCAACCGGACTGCTATCCCTAACTCCTATACAGAAACTCTAGAACCAAGCTGCAATAAAGGTTTGCTCTGTGCCTGTAAATATTCACCATCTCCCTAGTTCTTGAGTAATGATGGTGTGCATTCATTATTCACTTTTCGATAAGATGTGTAAATTCAAGGATTATGTGGATTAAAGTAAAGGTTGGATGCGAAAAGTGGGTCATAATAAGCGTGTATGCACCTGGAGAAGAGAAGAATGTAGAGGAGAGAGAGATTTTGGGAGATGTTAAGTGAATGTATAGGAACCTTTGAACCAAGTGAGAGAGTAATTGTGGTAGGGGACCTGAATGCTAAAGTAGGAGAAACTTTTAGAGAGGGTGTGGTAGGTAAGTTTGGGGTGCCAGGTGTAAATGATAATGGGAGCCCTTTGATTGAACTTTGTATAGAAAGGGGTTTAGTTATAGGTAATACATATTTTAAGAAAAAGAGGATAAATAAGTATACAAGATATGATGTAGGGTGAAATGACAGTAGTTTGTTGGATTATGTATTGGTAGATAAAAGACTGTTGAGTAGACTTCAGGATGTACATGTTTATAGAGGGGCCACAGATATATCAGATCACTTTTTAGTTGTAGCTACACTGAGAGTAAAAGGTAGATGGGATACATGGAGAATAGAAGCATCAGGGAAGAGAGAGGTGAAGGTTTATAAACTAAAAGAGGAGGCAGTTAGGGTAAGATATAAACAGCTATTGGAGGATAGATGGGCTAATGAGAGCATAGGCAATGGGGTCAAAGAGGTATGGGGTAGGTTTAAAAATGTAGTGTTAGAGTGTTCAGCAGAAGTTTGTGGTTACAGGAAAGTGGGTGCGGGAGGGAAGAGGAGCGATTGGTGGAATGATGATGTAAAGAGAGTAGTAAGGGAGAAAAAGTTAGCATATGAGAGGTTTTTACAAAGTAGAAGTGATGCAAGGAGGGAAGAGTATATGGAGAAAAAGAGAGAGGTTAAGAGAGTGGTGAAGCAATGTAAAAAGAGAGCAAATGAGAGAATGGGTATGTTATCAACAAATTTTGTTGAAAATAAGAAAAAGTTTTGGAGTGAGATTAACAAGTTAAGGAAGCCTAGAGAACAAATGGATTTGTCAGTTAAAAATAGGAGAGGAGAGTTATTAAATGGAGAGTTAGAGGTATTGGGAAGATGGAGGGAATATTTTGAGGAATTGTTAAATGCTGATGAAGATAGGGAAGCTGTGATTTCATGTATAGGGCAAGGAGGAATAACATCTTGTAGGAGTGAGGAAGAGCCAGTTGAGAGTGTGGGGGAAGTTCGTGAGGCAGTAGGTAAAATGAAAGAGGGTAAGGCAGCCGGGATTGATGGGATAAAGATAGAAATGTTAAAAGCAGGTGGGGATATAGTTTTGGAGTGGTTGGTGCTATTATTTAATAAATGTATGGAAGAGGGTAAGGTACCTAGAGATTGGCAGAGAGCATGCATAGTTCCTTTGTATAAAGGCAAGGGGGACAAAAGAGAGTGTAAAAATTATAGGGGGATAAGTCTGTTGAGTATACCTGGTAAAGTGTATGGTAGAGTTATTATTGAAAGAATTAAGAGTAAGATGGAGAATAGGATAGCAGATGAACAAGGAAGCTTTAAGAAAGGTAGGGGGTGTGTGGACCAGGTGTTTACAGTGAAACATATAAGTGAACAGTATTTAGATAAGGCTAAAGAGGTTTTGTGGCATTTATGGATTTAGAAAAGGCGTATGACAGGGTGGATAGGGGGGCAATGGGGCAGATGTTGCAGGTGTATGGTATAGGAAGTAGGTTACTGAAAGCAGTGAAGAGTTTTTACGAGGATAGTGAGGCTCAAGTTAGAGTATGTAGGAAAGTGGGAGATTATTTTCCAGTAAAAGTAGGCCTTAGACAAGGATATGTGATGTCACCGTGGGGGGTCTTGGCAAGAGGTGTGGAGTTAAAAGATAAAGAATCACACATAAAGTGGGAGTTGTCACAGTTGCTCTTTGCTGATGACACTGTGCTCTTGGGAGATTCCGAAGAGAAGTTGCAAAGGTTGGTGAATGAATTTGGTAGGGTATGTAAAAGAAGAAAATTAAAAGTGAATACAGGAAAGAGTAAGGTTATGAGGATAACAAAAAGATTAGGTGATAAGAACATAAGAACATAAGAATGTAGGAACACTGCAGAAGGCCTACTGGCCCATACGAGGCAGGTCCTTATCAAAACGACATCTACCTAAAGCTAGCCAAGAAATAACTCCCGTACCCCATGACACCAATCAAACCCAGCCCCTCCCACTCATATATCTGTCCAGTCTCTTCTTAAAGCTACCCAAGGTCCTAGCCTCTATCACCCCACTGGGAAGACTGTTCCACGTATCTACAACTCTGTTAGAAAACCAGTACTTACCTATGTCCTTTCTAAATCTAAATTTATCCAACTTAAATCCATTATTCCTGGTTCTTACCTGGTTCGACACCCTCAGTACTTTATTAATGTCTCCCTTGTTTATTCCCGTCATCCACTTATACACTTCAATGATATCTCCCCTCATTCTACGCCTCTCCAGAGAGTGGAGATTTAAGGCTTTAAGTCTATCTTCATACGGGAGGTTCCTTACACAGTAAATCATTTTAGTCATTCTTCTCTGTATGTTCTCTAATGAGTCTATGTCCATCCTGTAGTAAGGGGACCAAAACTGAGCAGCATAATCTAAATGAGGCCTCACTAGTGATGTATAGAGCTGTAAAATAACTTTTGGACTTCTGTTACTTATACTTCTTGAGATAAATCCAAGTAATCTGTTGGCCTTGTTGCGCACACTAAGGCACTGAAAGACTGGATATCAGATTGGAGGGAGAGAGTATGGAGGAGGTGAATGTATTCAGATATTTGGGAGTGGATGTGTCAGCAGATGGGTTTATGAAAGATGAGGTGAATCATAGAATTGATGAGGGGAAAAGGGTGAGTGGTGCACTTAGAAGTCTGTGAAGACAAAGAACTTTGTCCTTGGAGGCAAAGAGGGGAATGTATGAGAGTACAGTTTTACAAATGCTCTTATATGGGTGTGAAGCATGGGTGATGAATGTTGCAGCGAGAAGGCTGGAGGCAGTGGAGATGTCATGTCTGAGGGTAATGTGTGGTGTGAATATAATGCAGAGAATTCGTAGTTTGGAAGTTAGGAGGAGGTGCGGGATTGCCAAAACTGTTGTCCAGAGGGCTGAGGAAGGGTTGTTGAGGTGGTTCGGACATGTAGAGAGAATGGAGCGAAACAGAATGACTTCAAGAGTGTATCAATCTGTAGTGGAAGGAAGGCGGGGTAGGGGTCGGTCTAGGAAAGGTTGGAGGGAGGGGGTAAAGGAGGTTTTGTGTGCGAGGGGCTTGGACTTCCAGCGGGCATGCGTGAGCGTGTTTGATAGGAGTGAATGGAGACAAATGGTTTTTAATACTTGATGTGCTGTTGGAGTGTGAGCAAAGTAACATTTATGAAGGGATTCAGGGAAACCGGCAGGCCGGACTTGAGTCCTGGAGATGGGAAGTACAGTGCCTGCACTCTGAAGGAGGGGTGTTAATGTTGCAGTTTAAAAACTGTAGTGTAAAGCACCCTTCTGGCAAGACAGTGATGGAGTGAATGATGGTGAAAGTTTTTCTTTTTCGGGCCACCCTGCCTTGGTGGGAATCAGCCAGTGTGCTAATAATAAAAATAATAATATACATATAATATATATACGTGTGTGTGTATATATATAAAATATCATTTTATCTTGCATTTTGGAGTATTTTTACCAAACCCTGATGTCTGGTTTATCCTTACTATCCATAAGTTTCAAACATCATCAATGCATTGGTGAACAATTACATTAATCTGGTTTCACTGTTCATTGAGTTGTAATTTACCATAATTTTTTTATACATAAAATGTATTGACATGTCAATAGCAAAAGTAGCTTGTAAAGGATGGGTATTTATTTATTAAGGTGTTAAAATCAGGATTATGTACATGCACACACATGCTCACAAATTAACAAAGATTCAGTCCCTGCAACCCTGCTGGGTAGGCAATGCACTCACCTCACACACTGCCTGTGGTTCAATCCCCAGCTGGGTGGAAACATTAAGCGTGTTTCCTCACACCTGCTATTCCTGTTCACCAAGCAGTAAGTAGGTACCTGAGTATCAGTGGACTGGTGTGGGTGGCATCCTGAGGGACAAGACTGAAGAACCACAATGGAAATAAAATAGACACCCCGAAGAAACACTGACTTCCTTGCATTATCCTGGGTGGCTAACCCTTCCCCAGGTAAGATAAGATTTTGTGTGGATTTTTTAACCCAGAGGGTTAGTCACCCAGGATAACCCAATAAAAACAGACCATCATCGAGAGACTGTCTTATTTCCATTGGGGTCCTCAATTTTGTCCCCAGGATGCGACCCACACCAGTCAACTAACACCAAGGTCCCTACTTGTTAGGTGAACAGGATAACAGGTGTAAGGAAACGCATCCAATGTTTCCACCTTCACCGGGAATTGATCCCAGACCTTCAGCATGTGAGGTGAGAGGTTTGCCAGCTGGGTAGACAAAGTACAACACCAGATATTAGTAGAGAAAATAGAGGAATAGGTA
This sequence comes from Cherax quadricarinatus, assembly GCF_038502225.1. Classification (NCBI taxonomy): domain Eukaryota; kingdom Metazoa; phylum Arthropoda; class Malacostraca; order Decapoda; family Parastacidae; genus Cherax; species Cherax quadricarinatus. The sequence goes on from NC_091391.1 coordinate 3,769,237, forward strand.
GTGTTAAAAGGTAGAGTGCTCCAGTTTGTCAGGAAGTACCTAAATAATGGATGAACAGGCAGTGTCAAGAGGGAGTGCTCCAAATTGTCAGGGTAAGATAAGATAAGATTTCGTTCGAATTTTTAACCCCGGAGGGTTAGCCACCCAGGATAACCCAAGAAAGTCAGTGCGTCATCGAGGACTGTCTAACGTATTTCCATTGGGGTCCTTAATCTTGTCCCCCAAGATGCCACCCACACCAGTCGACTAACACCCAGGTACCTATTTGCTGCTAGGTGAACAGGACAACAGGTGTAAGGAAACGTGTCGAAATGTTTCCGCCCACCAGGAACCGAACCCGGGCCCTCCGTGTGTGAAGCGGGAGCTTTAGCCACCAGGCCACTGGCAGAGAGTAACAATAAGGGATAAGTAATCAGAATGGAAGAGAATAACTAGTAGGGTCCCAAAAGGATCAGTACTAGAACTGCTACTGTTTTTAATAAACATGAATAACTTATCAGAGGGGTTTGAGTCCTGTGTGTCAGTGTTTGATGATGATATAAAACTAATGAGAGGAATAAAAATGAGAGAAGAGAGTGATAAACTTCATGAAAACTAACAGGGCAAAGATGTGGTCAAATAATTGACCATCTCCCACCAAGGTAGCGTGACCCTAAAAAAAGAAAAAAAAACACTTGTCATTCCTCACATTAATATTCCCACCCCTCCTACAAAGTACAAGAAATGACTTTTAATCCACACTGGGAAAGGCCAAAAAAAAAAAATAATAATTGGTTTTCCTTTTTTTCTTTGTGGTTTGATTAAGAATTAACACAGTAACAGATCTGCAACTTTTTTCTTTCATTTCAATAATAACAATATCTATTTCTACAAGTACATGTACAAGGTATACAAGTACATGTACAAGGTATACAAGTACATGTACAAGGTATACAAGTACATGTACAAGGTATACAAGTACATGTACAAGGTATACAAGTACATGTACAAGGTATACAAGTACATGTACAAGGTATACAAGTACATGTACAAGGTATACAAGTACATGTACAAGGTATACAAGTACATGTACAAGGTATACAAGTACATGTACAAGGTATACAAGTACATGTACAAGGTATACAAGTGCATGTACAAGGTATACAAGTGCATGTACAAGGTATACAAGTGCATGTACAAGGTATACAAGTGCATGTACAAGGTATACAAGTACATGTACAAGGTATACAAGTACATGTACAAGGTATACAAGTACATGTACAAGGTATACAAGTACATGTACAAGGTATACAAGTACATGTACAAGGTATACAAGTACATGTACAAGGTATACAAGTACATGCACAAGGTATACAAGTACATGTTCAAGGTATACAAGTACATGTACAAGGTATACAAGTACATGTACAAGGTATACAAGTACATGTACAAGTATACAGACCATAGCCAACATCAATGACATACTACTACATAGAAAGCTGCTTGTTATGCTGAGCATTTCCCACAAATCAGGTCAGTTTTCTCCCAGGATGCGACCCACACCAGTCAACTAACACCAAGGTACATAGACAACTGATGTAAGGAAACACGCCCAATGTTTCTACCCTCACCGGGAATCAAACCCTGACCCTCACCATGTGAAGCGAGAGCTTTAGCCACCAGGCCACGGGGCACCAAAACTTAACATCCTAACATTATAATTGCATTTTACATAATGTAGCTCAGTTCTACCTAACTTATTTAAGATCAGTCTTAACTTTAGTTAAGATTATCTAACATTAGTTATTATACTCGTATTAAAAGTAATAACCTGAACTGATCGTTCAGCTCTGATTACCATAAATTATAATAAATTTTGTATTGCTCTGACTGTTCTTAACCCTTAAACTGTCCAAACGTAGATGTAAGTTCGCAGGCAAAGCGCTCCGAACGTAGATCTGCATTTATTTTTACATGAGAAACAATGTAAAATCGAATGTAGATCCACGTTTGGACACTTTAAGGGTTAATCTGGAGCCCAGTTATAACCTGAAATACTTTCAATAACATTGGTCTTTTCCATGTAAGATACTCTTATATCAAATATATCTTATTGGAAATTATTATTATTATTCATGCAGCACCAGACAAGCCTGACCCAAGGCTGGGCTCTGGAAGTACAAAAACTCTTGGAACTCATCAAAAGTATATCAGAGGTATAGCCTATTTAGAAAAACATCAATTTTCAAATAAGCCAAATTTGCAGTTCTGGCTACTACGCATGACAGACAGACAGACAGACAGACAGACAGACAGACAGACAGACACACACACACACACACACACACACACACACACACACACACACACACACACACACACACACACACACACACACACACACACACACACACACACACACACACACCCCTGCAACCTCAACTAGGTGAGTACACACACATACAGACTGTGTGTGTACTGTATGTGCTTTTACACCAGCCATAAAATATATTTAGAATACAGTAAGTCTTCTACTTATGGACATGTTGAGAATCTTCTATATTATGTATATCATCATTATATCATTATTATACACAATACAGGACCCCAACATGTTTGTAACTGAAAGATGTCCTGTATTATGCATATTATACAATTCAGGAGAACCCCAATATGTTCCTAAGTTGAGGACTTGCTGTAAATACAATGTGCTTGCATATGTGCACAATATGATAATGTGTAAGGTATTCACAGGATGTATACACGATCATAACTTATGTCAGCTCACTGTAGATTATATTAGTAGCCATGTCACATCATTGGGTTAGTGGTACTCTGGCCATTGTCTGGGTTATCCTTGGTTTCTGTAGCCATTGCATGGGTTATCCTGGGTTACTCTAGCCATTATCTAGGTGATACTTGGTTAATCTAGCCATTATCTGGTCATCCTGGGTTGCTCTGGTCATTATTTTGGTCATCTTGGATTATTTAGGTTATAATCAGGATCACTGTAGATTATCCTACATAACTGCATCAGTAAAGTCAAGCATCAGTCACTACAGTTTAGACATCTATGGTATATATACAAATAGATGACAATTTCTATTTTCTGTCTATCACAAAGCTGCATTAACTCTGTCGTAGTTATATCACACTTTGTCTAATTTCTAGCTCATGTGTTTGGTGTGGAAGCTTCAATTACTGAAAACAGTAATTTCATTGTACGAAGAACACCAATGTGGTAACATAGTATGATACAGTAATATACAGGGACCCCAAATTATGAACATCAGAGTTATGATGATGATTGAGACATGTGTGCAATGCCTGGGTGATGATAATTTTGATAACGGAGATTACCAATAGATCCTGGCTGTCTTCAAGAGGGAGACACTTCAAGTACCTGACCAGCCGGCTGTGGTTCGTATGTCAGTCTGCATGTGGCCAGCATTAAAAGCCTGGTTGATCAGGTCCTAATCCACTGTGAGGCCTAGTCATGGACTGGGCCACAAGGGCACTGACCCCTGAAATATCCTCCAGGTATGATTTAAATGTAACAATTGGTAAGGATAATAATATTTATACAGTGGACCCCCGGTTAACGATATTTTTTCACTCCATAAGTATGTTCAGGTGCCAGTACTGACCGAATTTATTCCCATAAGGAATATTGTGAAGTAGATTAGTCCATTTCAGACCCCCAAACATACACGTACAAACGCACTTACATAAATACACTTACATAATTGGTCGCATTCGGAGGTAATCGTTATGCGGGGGTCCACTGTATAATGTAGATGTGCAGTGCTAAAGTGACTTTAAAAAGGTGACAAGTCATAGGGAACCAACACATTCCCGATAATTTCTTTTTACAATGTAATAAGTTAATTAAATGGATTTATTGTAATACTGAAGGAAATAATATAGGATAAAGTAAATCTTTTCATGAGGATATTTTGCTAACGTGCGGCTTTATCAATTAACCCGTAAATGGTCCAAACGTATACAGTGGACCCCCGGTTAACGATATTTTTTCATTCCAGAAGTATGTTCAGGTGCCAGTACTGACCGAATTTGTTCCCATAAGGAATATTGTGAAGTAGATTAGTCCATTTCAGACCCCCAAACATACACGTACAAACGCACTTACATAAATACACTTACATAATTGGTCGCATTGGGAGGTGATCGTTAAGCGGGGGTCCACTGTATATACGTTTTTTCAACATTTGAAAGTATGTAAAAGAAGTAGATCTTCTTTTTGTTTTTATATATTCGAAAATGTGTTAAAAAACTTTGATCTACTTTTTTTTTTGTTATATTTGAAAATATGTAAAAAAACCTAGATCTACTTTTCTAGCACTACACATGTGAACGTAGATCTGCTTGGACCATTTATGGGTTAAATATATACATAATATCAGCCGGGCTGTGGTTCATACATTGGACTATGTGTGGCCAGCAGTAACAGCCTGATTGATCAGGCCCTCATCCACCGGGAGGCCTGGTCGTGGACCTGGCTGCGGGGGCGTTGATCTCCGAAATACCCTCCAGGTAGACAGTAATGAATTGAACTGATAAAGCCACTGGTTAGCGAAACGTCTTCATTTGAAGACAACCAGGCATTTCACATGTGTCTAATTCATTATCTTGTCTGTATTGTATACCATTTTTGTAATGCTGCCTGTTACAAAAACTTACAAATGGAGGACTTCATAATTAACTAAATTTTTGCAAATGCTGCTCTGAACATGTGCAGGAACATAACCATCATTTGCATTGTTATTTCTTATGAGAAAATAGGTTCTGGGTTACAACTTGTAAGTTGGAACACAATAACTCGTTTGTCTGTTGGGGATCTCCAATATCTCTCATACAGAATATATGGAATATGATGAAGTACAGAAAACTGTTTATTTTAATAAAAGCATTATATATAATTATTTTAAAATACAGTACTGAATACAGATTTTTTTAAATAAATCTGAAGAACATAGAATTCTGAAACCAAAATATAAAAAGTGCTTTCTCTTGTTAAGAAAAATTGATTCTTCTGAAATTTAAACTCAAATCAAATTTTTTTCTTATTAAAATAGTTCATGACTTTGTAAATCATGAAATATTTTAAATATTTATTTTCTGACTTATTCTGAAATTCCTAAGTACTGCTAGTGTAACATTATTCTGACTGAGAGAGAGATTACTGGTACATTTTATTCCAAGATTTACCCAAGGTATGGGAAAGTTTAAGTACCTGGTATATCATTATGTTTGATTTACTCATGTTAATTTACTTGTAATTCTTGTTAACGAGTGGTATGAGTGGATGGTGTCACCATAAATCATTTGAGAAGATAATTTCTGGCATTCATTTATGCACTCTTTCTCACATGTCAGTATAATGAGTGCGACATGATCGCAAAATTGAAAGTGAAGTGGAATTGCATTAAAGATGATTTAATTGTCATTTGCAATGTGAAAATGACTTTTATTGACTCAATATACTAATCACTGTTTGTGTCACCATGCATTTTCAGCAACAGGGATGATATTTGCCAGTCATTTTGTAATCTGTGATTTCTACTAGTTCATGTATGAAGGTGTTGCTCAACAGCCACAGGGAGAGCAGACAGAATGATGGAGACAAACGTAGGTAAATAGGTACTGTTTTTTACGTCTTAGAGCGGGGTCCCCAACCTGCAGCCCACGGGCCACATGTGGCACTCCTGGGAAATGAATGTGGCCCCTCACATGAAATTATGAATTCACTTTTATGTAGGTTCCACATTGCACAGTGTCAACAAGACCATGCGACTCTCATCACACACTAAACCATCAAATGTAGTCCACTTGTGTAGGAAGGTTGACGATAACTATTTTAGGGAGTACCTAACAACGTGTAGATATTTTTTAACACCTCAATCATTTCCTACTAAGGCACCAGGATACAATGGAGGGAAACAGTCATCATCACTAATATCTTTGCTGTCTTTCCGGAAGAGCTTGGACTCATAGTCTCAATGATTCACTGAAATGCAACATCTTATTACCTCCAGAATTTAAATTTGGATATTTAGCTTCCCTGAATTCCTTTATAGATGTTAACTGATTCATACTCCAACAGTGATTCAAATCCTGAAATTCCCTTGTCTCTACTTACTCTGATCTAACACACACTTATAGTTAAAGTAGCAGAAACAGACTAGGAAATGCTTTTTGTAACGGTAAAGATTTAAAAAGCAACTAGTGTGTAGGATGAGGATGGAATAAAATGAAACTTTCCATCAGGATAAAATGATAATTATACAGAGTTCTGCTGAAGTCTGCTGTAGTATGAGAAGTATTAATAGTAATTTATATGCATTTGGTGATTGTACAGTATTCATTTTAGATATGAGCAGTTACCATATTCCATGTAGGTCAGTTGCTAACATTTATAGTTTTTAAAATTTGGATCAACATTGTTAGGAAGGACTCCACAAACTGTTTGCTCTCCAGTGTTGCTCTGTTCAGAAATAATCCACCTTAGTAACCTTCGAGTCTGAGGGCAAGAACCACGACACCAATGTATTCTTTATTCCATTTTGTACACCCCATAAATGTGTGGATGAAAATGTCTACACATCAGTGTAACCTTATATAAAGGTAAGCTGTACAGTGTAAAACTGCTGACGATGTTTCTATATGACTGAGGCCATTGCTTGATAGTCTTATGTGTCATTTAAGTCATATGTAATTACAGATTAAAGTTATAATGCGTGTGACTAGAGGAGTGGCCTCACTTTTATATTTAGCCTTAACATACTATTTATACAACTTCTACTGTCTGTCGTAGTATTTAAATGTTTGAGTCGTAGTACAGTAAATGAATCGGGGAGGATATCCAAAGAGGACAATTACATGCATATGATTTTGTAATTAAAATCAAAAGTTGTGTGAAACTACTGCTGTTCGCCGTCCCCAAGATGTCATTGTAATGTTGGACATTCACATAAAAGCTTATTGTGAAGGCAATTTACATGTTCATTTTGTTTTATTATCCATTATAATAATATCTTTATTTCTACCAGTATATGTACAAGGTATACAAGTACATGTACAAGGTATACAAGTACATGTATGAGGTATACAAGTACATGTACAAGGTATACAAGTACATGTATGAGGTATACAAGTACATGTACAAGGTATACAAGTAAAGTGGGACCAAGTAAACCAAGTCCTAACCGATATAAGCTGGGAAGATACACTAAGCAACACAGACCCAAACTTATGCCTAGAACAGATTAACTCGGTGGCACTCGATGTATGCACAAGGCTTATTCCTCTAAGAAAAAGGAGGAGTAGATGTAAAATACAAAGAGACAGGCGCTCCCTTTACAGGCGACGGAAAAGAATAACAGAGCGGCTAAAAGAGGTCAATATATCTGAAATGCGTAGGGAGACACTGGTCAGAGAAATAGCAAGCATCGAACTTAAGCTAAAAGAATCCTTTAGGAGTCAGGAATCGCGGGAAGAACTAAAAGCCATAAATGAAATCGAAAGAAACCCAAAGTATTTCTTCTCCTATGCCAAATCAAAATCGAGAACAACGTCCAGTATTGGGCCCCTACTTAAACAAGATGGGTCCTACACAGATGACAGCAAGGAAATGAGTGAGCTACTCAAGTCCCAATATGACTCAGTTTTTAGCAAGCCGCTAACCAGACTGAGAGTCGAAGATCAAAATGAATTTTTTATGAGAGAGCCACAAAATTTGATTAACACAAGCCTATCCGATGTTATCCTGACGCCAAATGACTTCGAACAGGCGATAAATGACATGCCCATGCACTCTGTCCCAGGGCCAGACTCATGGAACTCTGTGTTCATCAAGAACTGCAAGAAGCCCCTATCACGAGCCTTTTCCATCCTATGGAGAGGGAGCATGGACACGGGGGTCGTCCCTCAGTTACTAAAAACAACAGACATAGCCCCACTCCACAAAGGGGGCAGTAAAGCAATAGCAAAGAACTACAGACCAATAGCACTAACATCCCATATCATAAAAATCTTTGAAAGGGTCCTAAGAAGCAAGATCACCACCCATCTAGAAACCCATCAGTTACACAACCCAGGGCAACATGGGTTTAGAACAGGTCGCTCCTGTCTGTCTCAACTATTGGATCACTACGACAAGGTCCTAAATACACTAGAAGACAAAAAGAATGCAGATGTAATATATACAGACTTTGCAAAAGCCTTCAACAAGTGTGACCATGGCGTAATAGCACACAAAATGCGTGCTAAAGGAATAACAGGAAAAGTCGGTCGATGGATCTATAATTTCCTCACTAACAGAACACAGAGAGTAGTCGTCAACAGAGTAAAGTCTGAGGCAGCTACGGTGAAAAGCTCTGTTCCACAAGGCACAGTACTAGCTCCCATCTTGTTCCTCATCCTCATATCCGACATAGACAAGGATGTCAGCCACAGCACCGTGTCTTCCTTTGCAGATGACACCCGAATCTGCATGACAGTGTCTTCCATTGCAGACACTGCAAGGCTCCAGGCGGACATCAACCAAATCTTTCAGTGGGCTACAGAAAACAATATGAAGTTCAACGATGAGAAATTTCAATTACTCAGATATGGTAAACATGAGGAAATTAAATCTTCATCAGAGTACAAAACAAATTCTGGCCACAAAATAGAGCGAAACACCAACGTCAAAGACCTGGGAGTGATTATGTCGGAGGATCTCACCTTCAAGGACCATAACATTGTATCAATCGCATCTGCTAGAAAAATGACAGGATGGATAATGAGAACCTTCAAAACTAGGGAGGCCAAGCCCATGATGACACTCTTCAGGTCACTTGTTCTATCTAGGCTGGAATATTGCTGCACTCTAACAGCACCTTTCAAGGCAGGTGAAATTGCCGACCTAGAAAATGTACAGAGAACTTTCACGGCGCGCATAACGGAGATAAAACACCTCAATTACTGGGAGCGCTTGAGGTTTCTAAACCTGTATTCCCTGGAACACAGGAGGGAGAGATACATGATTATATACACCTGGAAAATCCTAGAGGGACTAGTACCGAACTTGCACACGAAAATCACTCACTACGAAAGCAAAAGACTTGGCAGACGATGCACCATCCCCCCAATGAAAAGCAGGGGTGTCACTAGCACGTTAAGAGACCATACAATAAGTGTCAGGGGCCCGAGACTGTTCAACTGCCTCCCAGCACACATAAGGGGGATTACCAACAGACCCCTGGCAGTCTTAAAGCTGGCGCTAGACAAGCACCTAAAGTCAGTTCCTGATCAGCCGGGCTGTGGCTCGTACGTTGGTTTGCGTGCAGCCAGCAGCAACAGCCTGGTTGATCAGGGGCTGATACACCAGGAGGCCTGGTCACAGACCGGGCCGCGGGGGCGTTGACCCCCGAAACTCTCTCCAGGAAAACTCCAGGTAAACATGTACAAGGTATACAAGTACATGTACAAGGTATACAAGTACATGTATGAGGTATACAAGTACATGTACAAGGTATACAAGTACATGTATGAGGTATACAAGTACATGTACAAGGTATACAAGTACATGTATGAGGTATACAAGTACATGTACAAGGTATACAAGTACATGTACAAGGTATACAAGTACATGTACAAGGTATACAAGTACATGTACGAGGTATACATGTACATGTACGAGGTATACAAGTACATGTACGAGGTATACAAGCACATGTACGAGGTATACAAGTACATGTACAAGGTATACAAGTACATGTACATGGTATACAAGTACATGTACAAGGTATACAGATCATAGCTGACATCAATGACATACTACTATATAGAAAGCCGCTTGTTATGCTGAGCATTTCCCGCAAATTAGGTCAGTTTTGTCCCAGGATGTGACCCACACCAGTCCACTAACACCCAGGATGTGACCCACACCAGTCCACTAACACCCAGGATGTGACCCACACCAGTCCACTAACACCCTGGATGTGACCCACACCAGTCCACTAGCACCCTGGATGTGACCCACACCAGTCCACTAGCACCCAGGATGTGACCCACACCAGTCCACTAACACCCAGGATGTGACCCACACCAGTCTACTAACACTCAGGGTGTGACCCACACCAGTCCACTGACACCCAGGATGTGACCCACACCAGTCCACTAATACCCAGGATGTGACCCACACCAGTCCACTAACACCAGGATGTGACCCACACCAGTCCATTAACACCCAGGATGTGACCCACACCAGTCCACTAACACCCAGGAAGTGACCCACACCAGTCCACTAACACCCAGGATGTGACCCACACCAGTCCACTAACACCCAGGATGTGACCCACACCAATCCACAAACACCCAGGATGTGACCCACTCCAGTCCACTAACACCCAGGATGTGACCCACACCAGTACACTAACACCCAGGATGTGACCCACACTAGTCCACTAACACCCAGGATGTGACCCACACCAGTCCACCAACACCCAGGATGTGACCCACACCAGTCCACTAACACCCAGGATGTTACCCACACCAGTCCACTAACACGCAGGATGTGACCCACACCAGTCCACTAACACCCAGGATGTGACCCACACCAGTCCACTAACGCCCAGAATGTGACCCACACCAGTCTACTAACACCCAGAATGTGACCCACACCAGTCCACTAACACCCAGGATGTGACCCACACCAGTCCACTAACACCCAGGATGTGACCCACACCAGTCCACTAACACCCAGGATGTGACCCACACCAGTCCACTAACACCCAGGATGTGACAAACACCAGTCCACTAACACCCAGGATGTGACCCACACCAGTCCACTAACATCCAGGATGTGACCCACACCAGTTCACTAACACCCAGGATGTGACCCACACCAGTCCACTGACACCCAGGATGTGACCCACACCAGTCCACTAACACCCAGGATGTGACCCACACCAGTCCACTAACACCCAGGATGTGACCCACACCCGTCCACTAACACCCAGGATGTGACCCACACCAGTCCACTAATACCCAGGATGTGACCCACACCAGTCTACTAACACCCAGAATGTGACCCACACCAGTCCACTAACACCCAGGATGTGACCCACACCAGTCCACTAATACCCAGGATGTGACCCACACTAGTCTACTAACACCCAGGATGTGACCCACACCAGTCCACTAACACCCAGAATGTGACCCACACCAGTCCACTAACACCCAGGATGTGACCCACACCAGTCCACAAACACCCAGGATGTGACCCACACCAGTCCACTAACACCCAGAATGTGACCCACACCAGTCCACTAACACCCAGAATGTGACCCACACCAGTCCACTAACACCCAAAATGTGACCCACACCAGTCCACTAACACCCAGAATGTGACCCACACCAGTCCACAAACACCCAGGATGTGACCCACACCAGTCCACTAACACCCAGGACGTGACCCACACCAGTCCACTAACACCCAGATTGTGACCCACACCAGTCCACTAACACCCAGGATGTGACCCACACCAGTCCACTAACACCCAGGATGTGACCCACACCAGTCCACTAACACCCAGGATGTGACCCACACCAGTCCACTAACACCCAGGATGTGACCCACACCAGTCCACTAACACCCAGGATGTGACCCACACCAGTCCACTAACACCCAGGATGTGACCCACACCAGTCCACTAATACCCAGGATGTGACCCACACCAGTCCAGTAACACCCAGAATGTGACCCACACCAGTCCACTAACACCCAGGATGTGACCCACACCAGTCCACTAACACCCAGGATGTGACCCACACCAGTCCACTAACACCCAGGATGTGACCCACACCAGTCTACTAACACCCAGAATGTGACCCACACCAGTCCACTAACACCCAGGATGTGACCCACACCAGTCCACTAACACCCAAGATGTGACCCACACCAGTTTACCTGGAGTTTACCTGGATAGAGTTCCGGGGGTCAACGCCCCCGCGGCCCGGTCTGTGACCAGGCCTCCTGGTGGATCAGAGCCTGATCAACCAGGCTGTTGCTGCAACGTACGAGCCACAGCCCGGCTGATCAGGAACTGACTTTAGGTGCTTGTCCAGTGCCAGCTTGAAGACTGCCAGGGGTCTGTTGGTAATCCCCCTTATGTGTGCTGGGAGGCAGTTGAACAGTCTCGGGCCCCTGACACTTATTGTATGGTCTCTTAACGTGCTAGTGACACCCCTGCTTTTCATTGGGGGGATGGTGCATCGTCTGCCAAGTCTTTTGCTTTCGTAGTGACTGATTTTCGTGTGCAAGTTCGGTACTAGTCCCTCTAGGATTTTCCAGGTGTATATAATCATGTATCTCTCCCTCCTGCGTTCCAGTGAATACAGGTTTAGGAACCTCAAGCGCTCCCAATAACTGAGGTGTTTTATCTCCGTTATGCGCGCCGTGAAAGTTCTCTGTACATTTTCTAGGTCGGCAATTTCACCTGCCTTGAAAGGTGCTGTTAGTGTGCAGCAATATTCCAGCCTAGATAGAACAAGTGACCTGAAGAGTGTCATCATGGGCTTGGCCTCCCTAGTTTTGAAGGTTCTCATTATCCATCCTGTCATTTTTCTAGCAGATGCGATTGATACAATGTTATGGTCCTTGAAGGTGAGATCCTCCGACATGATCACTCCCAGGTCTTTGACGTTGGTGTTTCGCTCTATTTTGTGGCCAGAATTTGTTTTGTACTCTGATGAAGATTTAATTTCCTCATGTTTACCATATCTGAGTAATTGAAATTTCTCATCGTTGAACTTCATATTGTTTTCTGCAGCCCACTGAAAGATTTGGTTGATGTCCGCCTGGAGCCTTGCAGTGTCTGCAATGGAAGACACTGTCATGCAGATTCGGGTGTCATCTGCAAAGGAAGACACGGTGCTGTGGCTGACATCCTTGTCTATGTCGGATATGAGGATGAGGAACAAGATGGGAGCGAGTACTGTGCCTTGTGGAACAGAGCTTTTCACCGTAGCTGCCTCGGACTTTACTCTGTTGACGACTACTCTCTGTGTTCTGTTAGTGAGGAAATTATAGACCCATCGACCGACTTTTCCTGTTATTCCTTTAGCACGCATTTTGTGCGCTATTACGCCATGGTCACACTTGTCGAAGGCGTTTGCAAAGTCTGTGACCCACACCAGTCCATTAACACCCAGGATGTGACCCACACCAGTCCACTAACACCCAGGATGTGACCCACACCAGTCCACTAACACCCAGGATGCGACCCACACCAGTCCACTAACACCCAGGTACCTATTTTACTGATGAGTGAACATGCACAGCAGGTGTCTTAAGGAAACACATCCTAACGTTTCCATCCATACCAGGGATCGACCCCCAGACCTCAGTGTGTGAGCTGAGTGAGCTAGCAATCGAGCTACGGGGCACGGACATGGTGAAGAAACTGAACGGACCCTGTAGTTCCAGAGTCTGGAGACGGGGAAGAATGCAAAACCTCTACACTGTGCCTTAGGCTTTCTCTAGGTTTAAAAGGATCACCATGGTATGAATAAAACTGCTTGGATATCATCTGTCAGCTGTCTTCAAGAGTGAGCTGGGCAAGCACTTAAAGTCAGTACCTGACCAGCCGGGCTGTGGTTTGTGCATCGGTTTTCATGTGACCGCCATTAACAGCCTGATCCACCACGAGGCCTGTTCATGGACTGGACTATGACCATGGGGGCATTGAGACCCCTGGAACACCCTCCAGGTAAGGGACACATCATTGACTGGAATCTGTGGAAACCAAACCGCACCAAAGAGATGCAGCCTTTCATCTCTGGAAATAAATGGTATAAAATACCGACACAATGGAAATATAAACACATATGCAGTATAATGTGATCCTTTATTGACTACGTTTCGCCCACACAGTGGGCTTTTTCAAGTCACAAACAGATCTGTTTGTGACTTGAAAAAGCCCACTGTGTGGGCGAAACGTAGTCAATAAAGGATCACATTATACTGCATATGTGTTTATATTTCCAGCCTTTCATCTCTAAATGCCAGACGAGATGAACATTCAACGTATCTGACAACTTACAGATGCAGCTTGTCAGAGAGAGATATTGTCACAGTTTGCAGCTTCACTGGAGTCCTGGCATGGCTTTTTGATAGACAGAACCACAGACTGCCACCCAGGAAAAGCAATCCACTGTCCAGATATAATTAAACATATCCAATAAAATTGTTATATTATTATTATTATAATCAAAAAGAAGCGCTAAGCCAAAAGGGCTATACAGCGCTGCAGGGCAGGAAGGAAGCGAGGGTATCAGTTGGCAAAAGGGAGATGGATGAGTAATAGGTTACAGATAACAGCGGGGCAGTGGATGGTGAAAGGGTAAAGGGCAGCAAGAGACTGAGCTAGAAAGGGCTGAGGGGAGTGCGAAAGGTATCATTATCAGAGTTTGTGGAGTAAATCAGTCGTTGTTAAGAAGTCAATGAGAGAGTCAGGATTAAAGGAAGGTCCATCAGCAAGAAGGGAAGGTAAAGAGAGAGTAGTAGAACGAAGACGACGTTGGAGGTAAATTCTGTGTGCTCGTTGATAGAGACGGCAGTCTAACAGAATGTGGCTAATCGATACTGGAACTTGACACTGCTCACAGAGAGGAACAGGGTGCCTCTCCATGAGATACCCATGAGTAAGACGAGTGTGGCCAATGTGAAGGCGGGAGAGAGTGGTCTCCCAACCTCGGCACTGATGACAAGAAGACGGCCAGCAACCTATGCTCGGTTTAATAGAATGAAGTTTGTTACCGAGCAGAGTTGACCAACGTTGTTGCCAACGGGTGTGAAGGTGGGTAGCTATTGCAGCAAAATAGTCCAGAAATGGAAAACCGCTATAGGAAATTGGTAGGTCATGTACTGCTGACCGCACAGCAGTGTCTGCCTGTTCATTGCCCTGTACGTCGACATGACCAGGGACCCAACAAAAAACAATATCTTTATGCTTGGTAGAGATACGGCATAGCCAAAGTTGGATACGGAGAACTAGGGGGTGAGATGTATAAAATTTTCGTATAGCCTGTAGAGCACTAAGGGAGTCTGAGACTACCACAAATGATGACACAGGCATAGATGCGATACGAATAAGTGCTGCAAGAATGGCATACAATTCAGCAGTAAAAATGCTAGCCGAAGATAGTAAATGCCCCCGCACGACGCTGTCCGGAAACACTGCTGTGAATCCGACGCCATCTGAAGACTTAGAGCCATCTGTGTACACAGTGATGGCATGAGAATGAGAGTGGAAGTGATCAAGAAAAAGAGAGCGGGAAGCCACCGTAGGCACTTGGGCTTTTGAGCAAGGGAGTGAGAAAGAACATACCCAAACAGCTGGAACTTCCCAGGGGGGTAGGGAAAAGTGAGATGCTACATGAACATATAAAGGTGGTAACTGAAGGGAAGACAAGAGTGAATGTAGGCGAAGAGAAAAGGGATGGAGCAAACAGGGGCGGCGAACAAATAAGGAATGTCTACTAATATCGGTGACCATTCTATAAATGGAAGCATTGTGGAGATCATGATAGCGTACATAGTAGCGAAGGCAATGGGCATCATGGCGCTCAGACAAGGATGGAACATTCGCTTCTGTATAGAGGCTCTCTACAGGGGAAGAGTGAAAAGCACCAAGGCATAAACATAATCCTTGGTGATGGATGGGGTTAAGGCTAGAGAGAGTAGCAGGAGAGGCCGCTGAATAAATCTGGTCACCATAGTCGAGTTTCGATAAAACGAGGGCTGAATGTAGGCGAAGCAGAGTTCGACGGTCAGCTCCCCAGGAAAGATGAGCAAGGGTTTTAAGAAGGTTTAGCCGGCTGTGACAAGTTGCCTTCAGAGAGGTAATGAGAGGTTTCCAGGATAACCTATGGTCAAAGAGAAGGCCTAGAAACCTGACTGTATCACGTTCGGGGATACGGGAGCCATAGAGATACAAAGGATGATCGGAGATGACAGAGCGTCTAGTGAAAGTAATTTGGTGAGTTTTGGTACTGGAAAATTTAAACACATGCGTGGTGGCCCAAGTGGAAACACGGTCGACCGCATGCTGGAGAGAAACTGCAATGATATGACAGTCAGCGCCTGCACAAGCAATAGCGAAGTCATCAACATAGAGTGATGACCAAATATTGGGTGGAAGAACAGAGGCCAAATCATTTATAGCAAGGAGAAAAAGTGTTGTGCTCAGAACACATCCCTGAGGGACACCTTCAGCTTGGACGAAGTCCGGGGAAAGCACATTATTGACTCGAACACGGAAGTGTCTGTCAGTTAAAAAGTTCTTAAGGAAGGATGGTAGATTGCCTTGGAGGCCTAAGGAGTGGGCTTAGGCCAAAATATTATACCTCCAAGTTGTGTCATATGCCTTCTCAAGGTCAAAAAATATGGCAATAACTGAGTGATTATTCGCAAAGACATTACGAACATACGTATCCAAGCGTAGTAAGGGGTCTATGGTAGAAGGGCCCTTACGAAAGCCATATTGACTAGCGGAGAGACTGTGTGTCTCTAAATACCACATTAAACGTCGATGTACCAGACGTTCCATCACTTTGCAAACTGCACTAGTAAGAGCGATGGGACGATAGTGGGAGGCATCATGTCCTGTAGTACCCGGCTCGCGGAAAGGGAGAACAATGGCAGATTTCCACAGCTTGGGAAGAACTCCTTGTGCCCAAATAAGATTGAAGAGGTGTAAGAGGACTACAAGGGTTGACTGATGTAAATGTTGTAACATACGAATATGAATGTCGTCAGGCCCAGCTGCCGATGATCGGCAAGCTGAGAGTGTTGCCTCCAGTTCCTGAAGTGTAAAAGGCACATTATACTGTTCTTCTCGGAGAGAAGAAAAGTCCAAGGGTACTAACTCTCTGGCAGACTTTGAGGAAAGAAACAAGGGGCATAGATGGAGCCCCCAGGAAATACGGACCAGATGAGTGCTAATTTCAATGGCAACATCAAGAGGGTTTGCTACATCAATACCGGCCACCCACAGAACAGGAGCCGGGTCAGGAGAGTATTTACCACTCAATTTCCTCACTTTTTTCCAGACTGCACTCATAGAGGAAGCAGAGGTGATGGTGGAAACATAGTCTCTCCAGCATGTGCACTAGCATCACGGATGACACAGCGAGCGATCACATGCTTCTGCTTAAAATCAAGAAGTCTCTCAGTGGTTCTATTGTATCGGTACCTGCCCCATACAGCACGTTTCAAATGTACTGCACGAGCACAAGCAGGAGACCACCAAGGCATGCACTTCTGAGAATGCCTGCCTGAGGTTTGGGGTATAGAATGAGAAGCTGCGGTATAAACGGACGTCGAGAAGAGGTGTAGGAGCTCATCAATGGAGGATGAAGAAGGAACCTCACTAAAAGCAGTGAGTTGCGAGTAAAGGTCCCAATTTGCCCAATCAAATTGCCAGCGAGGGCTATGGAAAGGTGGTGAATATGAAGGAGAAGTAAGAATGATTGGAAAATGATCGCTGTCATGTAAGTCCGATAGAAAAGACCAGGTGAAGTCTAGTGCAGTGGAGGAAGAGCAGACTGATAGATCGATGCAAGAGAGAGTATGAGTACGAGGATCAAAATAGGTGGGAGTACCCGTATTTAAAACATGGAGGGGGTGAGAGGCAAGAAAAGCCTCCAACTGGATGCCATGTGAGTCACAATGAGACCCCCCCCAGAGGAAATGGTGGGCATTAAAATCACCAAGTAACAGAAGTGGTGGTGGTAAGGATGAAACTAGAAAGGCAAAATCTGGAATAGAAAATGCTCGAGAAGGAGAGAGATATAAAGAACATATTGTAAACCACTTATTCAAGTGGATACGGGCTGCAGTGTAATGCAGCGAGGTATGGACAAATAGTTGACAGTACGGAATATCATTGCGAAGAAGAAGGGCACTTTCATTAAAGGTCCCATCTGAGAAAGGATCCAAAGAATACAATAAATTATAGCCTGAGATAGGTTGGAAAACAGCTGAGTGTAATTTTGGTTCTTGTAAGCAAGCACCAACAGGGGAAAACCTGGAAAGCAACATCTGAAGCTCACCCCGATTACCAATGAGGCTGCGGATATTCCACTGTAAATAGGCCATGATTGGCAATGAAGAAAATACCAGGTATCCGTAGGGAAGGGCACCTATGGACTAGAGGGATTAGAAAAGTCAACGTGTGGTGGCATTGGAAGATGTTCAAGCAGCGAAGGAATGGAGCGTTGCGAAGAATGGGGTTCTGAAGATGGAGGAGAGGGAAGAGAAGGAACAGGAGGTGAATCAGTGTCCATTGAAGGTTTAGTCTCTGCAATATATTCTGAAATGGCTTCAAGTGTTTCTGAATTCAAAGATGTATGGGAGACCATATTGGAGGTAGAAGGAGGAGGGTGAGTAAAGACTGGGACAGTAATGGACTGTACCAAAGTAGAGGGGGACGAAAGAGTGTAGGGGACTGGAGATGAAGTGTGGGGGGAGACAGAAGAGGCAGAAATCTGGGAGGTGGCAGAAGAGGGAGAAACTTGGGAGGGGATGGGGGTGGAAGGCATAGTACGAGGAGGAGGGTGAACCTCCACACTTGTAATAGAGCCAGAGAGAGGGGAAGAACTAGGCACAGAGACTGGAAAGGTAAAGTGTGGAGGTAGAAGAAGGGAAGGAAGGGGCAAAGAAGATTTGAGCAATGTGGATTTTTTGGACTTCTGAGAAGTAGAGGGGCGATTGGTATAAGGTGTCGTACGAGGTCTTGTCGATACTGGGGTTTGTGAGGAAGGACGCGAAGATGTGAGAACAGACTGAGTCGTAGTCGGGACGTCAGAGCCAAGGACAGCAAAAGGATTAGATGCCAGAGTGGCTATGGGAGGGGTAATAACAGAGGAGGCTGCAGAAGATGGAACCCCAGAAGTGGGGGGATGTTTTGAAACACGAGAATAAGAAACATGGGGTAGTCTCCCTTGGAGGCAGAGATGAGTAACTGCCATAGCATAAGGGAGACCTTCTGCCTCTTTGAGGCAACGGATTTCATGTTCATTTAAGTAGACCTGGCAACGGCGGGAGTATGAAGGGTGAGCTTCATTACAATTAAGGCAAGATGGAGGTTTACTGCAAGATGTATTAGAATGGTCGTCGGCACCACAGACTGGGCATTCCTGGAGTTTTACCTGGAGAGAATTTCGGGGGTCAACGCCCCCGCGGCCCGGTCTGTGACCAGGCCTCCTGGTGGATCAGCGCCTGATCAACCAGGCTGTTGCTGCTGGCTGCACGCAAACCAACGTACGAGCCACAGCCCGGCTGATCAGGAACTGACTTTAGGTGCTTGTCCAGTGCCAGCTTGAAGACTGCCAGGGGTCTGTTGGTAATCCCCCTTATGTGTGCTGGGAGGCAGTTGAACAGTCTCGGGCCCCTGACACTTATTGTATGGTCTCTTAACGTGCTAGTGACACCCCTGCTTTTCATTGGGGGGATGGTGCATCGTCTGCCAAGTCTTTTGCTTTCGTAGTGAGTGATTTTCGTGTGCAAGTTCGGTACTAGTTCCTCTAGGATTTTCCAGGTGTATATAATCATGTATCTCTCCCTCCTGCGTTCCAGGGAATACAGGTTTAGATCTGCAATATTTCGCTGGGTGACCAAAACGCCAGCAATTTCTACACTGTTGCGGTGTAGGTATCACCTTTCGAACTTGTAACCGATGTCCCGCGACATATACAGAGGACGGGAGTTCTCGGCTGTCAAAAGTTAATCGAGCCACATTGCAAGGGTAACGTCTCCTCCCACGGGCAGGAAGGGCATAAGTGTCTACTTTGAGGATTGGGAGATCCTGGAGTTCCAGCTGTTCAAGAATGTCATTGCCACATGACTGGAAATTCTGTTGGACTATGGTATGGGGCAGAATGACAGTACCACTACAAGAATTGAGAGAAAGATGTTTTTCAGTAGTGATAGGAGTAGTATCAATATTCGAAGGGAGAGAAAGATCATGAGCTTGGGTAGCATTCTGGACAGTGACGATGTGCGTACCGCTCTTGAGAGCATGAAATGAAATATCTCTACCAACATGACGCAGGAGTGCTTTGCCAATACTATGGTGAGAAAGGTAGGCAGAAGAAGAAGTCGGTCTTAAAGTAAAGAATTTAGTCCATTGTGTGGTCCGAAACTGAGCGTGGAGAGGGAGTGCATGATGTGTCGGTCTTTTCCGAGTAGAATGGGAAGGTAACGAAAGAGCATCATCAGGAGATTGACGTTGGCGTTTAGGAGTAGGACCGGAGTTGGTCTGGCATGAAATGGGCTGGTGATTCAAAAATTGCCATACCATAGACTATAGAGGGAGAGGCCGGAAGCATAGTCAAAGGAGAGCGGAGGTCAGACAAATCGAAGGAGTCAGTCGAAGCCCCGGTACCTGAAGCGGGTGAGGAAACAGCACCAGCAAGAGGTACAGGGGCATCAGGAGTGTCCGAAGAGTGGTCTAAAAACAAGGCAGGGTCAGAATGGGGTGCGATATCAAGAAGGGGCCCGGGGGTAGTGGGTTCATGGATTGGGTTCTCCATGGTTAGGTTACTCCTTTGCTTTTTGTTTTTAAGAAAAAAAAAAGAAAGAAGAAAAGAAAATAAAAATAAAAAAAAGAATAAAAAAAAGGGGGGAGAGGGGAGGAATAGTTCCCAGGAGGAATGAAAGGGCTGGAAATCTCCCTCCGTGCCCAAGAGGACCTCAGCACTGCTAGTAGCGCAGATGCAGCATGGAACCCGTGCCATACCCTACCCTTAAGTAAGTAAGTAAGTAAGTAAGTTTATTCAGGTATACACAAATACAGTTACATAGAATTATCATACATAGCAGCATATGTGTAGAGAACCTAGGATAACCCAAAAAAGTCAGACAGAGTGACTTATTTCCATTGGGGTCCTTTGCCAGTAAACCAGCAATCCGGGATAGCAACCTCACATCTGCCGAGCTACCTCGGTGGACAAAAGAGAGGGTGGCCGGATATCCACCACAAAGCATACCTCCTTCGGCCACCACCCCCGGAATCCGAAAGGTGGCTTCCAGAGATGCACCCGTCTCCCGAAAGACACCCCAGGGACATCCCCAGGCGATCCAGATTTCACGGCAAACTACGCCACCACCAAGAACCTCAACGGAATGGGATGGACCCCGGTATCCTTTCCCCAACCTAGGAACTAGCGTGCCTGTGGGAGAAATCCCAAAGGCCAAAAAGAGGAAGGGCAAAAGGGAGGGGTGGGGAGGAGGAGGAGGAAAGGAAAAAGGGGAGGATGGGATAGGGAAGGGGGGATTGGGGGGTAATTAGGTTCGGTCTGAGGAAGGAGACCGACAGGTCTAATTCCTCAGACCAATAGCCTCTTCACCGCGACAAGGAGCCCCCCTTGAAGAGGAAAATTGTTATAGATAAGGGAGGTACCACAACATGACATAATGAACTTTACCCTCCCTGGGAGATGTGGAGGGTGACACTGGTAAGATAGATGCCAATTCCCCCATCCTACAATAATAATTTTGCTTCTACAAGTACATGTACAAGGTATACATGCCTAGCTGACATCAATAACATGAGTAAAGCGACTCCTCTCGTAAAGTTCCAAAGCCTGAAACTCAGGACAGTACTGTATATGAATAAGTGGTTTAGAAAACCGACTAGTTGATAAATGAGACGCTTTTGCAACATTTGGGTTTACCTGGAGTTTACCTGGAGAGAGTTTCGGGGGTCAACGCCCCCGCGGCCCGGTCTGTGACCAGGCCTCCTGGTGGATCAGCGCCTGATCAACCAGGCTGTTGCTGCTGGCTGCACGCAAACCAACGTACGAGCCACAGCCCGGCTGATCAGGAACTGACTTTAGGTGCTTGTCCAGTGCCAGCTTGAAGACTGCCAGGGGTCTGTTGGTAATCCCCCTTATGTGTGCTGGGAGGCAGTTGAACAGTCTCGGGCCCCTGACACTTATTGTATGGTCTCTTAACGTGCTAGTGACACCCCTGCTTTTCATTGGGGGGATGGTGCATCGTCTGCCAAGTCTTTTGCTTTCGTAGTGAGTGATTTTCGTGTGCAAGTTCGGTACTAGTCCCTCTAGGATTTTCCAGGTGTATATAATCATGTATCTCTCCCTCCTGCGTTCCAGGGAATACAGGTTTAGAAACCTCAAGCGCTCCCAGTAATTGAGGTGTTTTATCTCCGTTATGCGCGCCGTGAAAGTTCTCTGTACATTTTCTAGGTCGGCAATTTCACCTGCCTTGAAAGGTGCTGTTAGAGTGCAGCAATATTCCAGCCTAGATAGAACAAGTGACCTGAAGAGTGTCATCATGGGCTTGGCCTCCCTAGTTTTGAAGGTTCTCGTTATCCATCCTGTCATTTTTCTAGCAGATGCGATTGATACAATGTTATGGTCCTTGAAGGTGAGATCCTCCGACATAATCACTCCCAGGTCTTTGACGTTGGTGTTTCGCTCTATTTTGTGGCCAGAATTTGTTTTGTACTCTGATGAAGATTTAATTTCCTCATGTTTACCATATCTGAGTAATTGAAATTTCTCATCGTTGAACTTCATATTGTTTTCTGCAGCCCACTGAAAGATTTGGTTGATGTCCGCCTGGAGCCTTGCAGTGTCTGCAATGGAAGACACTGTCATGCAGATTCGGGTGTCATCCGCAAAGGAAGACACGGTGCTGTGGCTGACATCCTTGTCTATGTCGGATATGAGGATGAGGAACAAGATGGGAGCTAGTACTGTGCCTTGTGTAACAGAGCTTTTCACCGTAGCTGCCTCGGACTTTACTCTGTTGACGACTACTCTCTGTGTTCTGTTAGTGAGGAAATTATAGATCCATCGACCGACTTTTCCTGTTATTCCTTTAGCGCGCATTTTGTGCGCTATTACGCCATGGTCACACTTGTCGAAGGCTTTTGCAAAGTCTGTATATATTACATCTGCATTCTTTTTGTCTTCTAGTGCATTTAGGACCTTGTCGTAGTGATCCAGTAGTTGAGACAGACAGGAGCGACCTGTTCTAAACCCATGTTGCCCTGGGTTGTGTAACTGATGGGTTTCTAGATGGGTGGTGATCTTGCTTCTTAGGACCCTTTCAAAGATTTTTATGATATGGGATGTTAGTGCTATTGGTCTGTAGTTCTTTGCTGTTGCTTTACTGCCCCCTTTGTGGAGTGGGGCTATGTCTGTTGTTTTTAGTAACTGGAAATGTTTCTCTAGCCAGTGACCTCTTCAGTCCAATGCAGAGAAAGGGACTCATTACTTCAAACTCTCTAACTCATCTTCCACCTTTCTCTGCATTGAACTGAAGAAGTCACTGGCTGGTGAAACATTTCCAGAATAAAGATACCCAAATGTTGCACAAGTGTCTCATTTATCATCAGGACTGCATCTTCTGACTGTCAGCAAAACCTTTTTCTTTTCAAGGTGACCCTGTGGCCTGGCTGGCAAAGCTCCCGCTTCACACACCGAGGGCCCGGGTTCAATTCCCGGCTGGGTAGAAACATTTTGACGTGTTTCCTTACACCTGTTGTCCTGTTCACCTAGCAGCAAGTAGGTACCTGGGTGTTAGTCGACTGGCGTGGGTGGCATCCTGGGGGACAAGACTGAGGACCTAAGCATCCTACACGTTCTACCTATGTAGGCAGACTGGAGGGTAGGATCCCATTGTCTCCAAGAGGAGAGGGAAAAAGACCAGTACCATGCGTGCTTAGGAGAACATATAATGTTAATCTCAGATACACAGAATTGGAACATACAGTGAGGTCTATACTTGAGAAGACATTTCTAAAAACATTATGACTGGTTGGAGGTCATCATTCAGAATGCTTTAAAATCCAAATGAGTCAACAAGGGCTTTAAAAGGGCTCTGTCCACTCCACCAGAGACATTTGTATCCCACATAGGATAGTGGGCGGGTCAGGTGTAACATATCGACTTCTTTATTTTTCAACCGATTACGTTCATTTTTGGTGTACTATTAGAAGCTTATATTGAGTATCCTGTGCTGAAGTTTCAAACATATCGGCCAAAAAGGAAATGAAATATGCAAAATTTACGAGAAATTGCATTTGGCAGCGGAGCTATACTCAGTGGTACTTGGAAAAGTGGTTTTGACACTTGCTGCTGATAGAACACCTCTAATTCCATCAATGTATGTGTACCAATTCTAAAATAAATCTTATCTTCATGCTAAAGAAAATAAAGTTTCATAACTTTTTTGACATATTGGAAGATGTCGGTCTTGTTGCCCACATAAATCTAAAAATATTTTGGATAGTTCAGAAAGGAACACGTTACATTGTAAAGCAATCATTCTTCTATGTTTGTTGTGAAAATCAAGTCAATTCAATCATAAATAAAGATGGATTGGCCCTAAATAGGTAAATAACTTACTTTCGAGATATAGGCCGAAGCGCGCAGCACCTTAGGTGCCCGGGATGCCCGGGAAATATTTTTTTTCCCCGAAAAATTCGCTTTATTTTACACTTTTTCCGTGACCTACGAGTATTTATTACAGTTAACCATTGTAAATCCGTTTTCTCTTATTACATATGAGAGAACGGACCCTTTCTTCACCTTCAGGAAATATATCGATAGAATTTTTTTCCACTGGGGCATCATATTATGCTATATATTATTTTTTAAGGTGTGCTTTTTATGTTTATATGCTATTATTATATTGCATTATGTCATAATAGATCAATTGTGATAGATAAATAAGCCTTATAATTGATATTAGCGTGGGTAGGGAATATTTTGTTGGCTGGAGGTGTCGGCCATTTTATGCAATATTCCCAGGGGTACCTGATTCGTTACTTGATCATATTATCTCCGCCCACTCTGCCATGATCTCTATTATTATTATTAAATATTCGCCGGTATTCTCCCGGCCCGGGCCTTTTCCAAGTGGTGGCCCGGCCTTGGCTCCCTCTTTAGGGAGTGTCTGAGACCTAAGTCTCCCATGGGAGGAGGCACAAGTACCTCCTCATCTTTGGGACCAACTGTCCCCAGGCCTAGCCACAAGCTAGGCCTCTCTGGTCTGCCATCCCCACCCCAAGGGGGCTAATGGGAATGACAGTCTTATGAGCTAAAGGCTCGGGCTCAGGCACCTACCCTACCCTAGAAGGGTTAGGCATGGTGTCGATCGGCATGATCTCAGATGGTGAATTTGTATTACATTAGACATAAAGATATAAGAAAACGATAATAATAACACGGGGGAAAAAACGTAAACAAAGCCGAGTCAGCGCTTGTTACGCTGTCACCATGACTGTTATAAATGGCTGTAATTCCTTTTAGAAACATCGTACAAGGATAATATTTATACCAGAGTGTTACTGGAAAGCTCAGCTATTTTTTTGGTAACAATAACTCAATTTTCATATTATTTCGATTTTTTTTTGCTCCGCGCGCCGGCTACGTGACCCGCCCCAGAAGATGAAGGACAGGCAGGGTAGCTTATAAACTAGGTCAGCATAATCAGACCCTGATCCACCATGAGGCCTGGTCTCAGACTGAGCTGCAGGGGCATTGACCCAACAAAACCCTCTCCAGGTAAACTCCAGGTAAGTGTCCCGTGGCTCAGTTGGTAGCACACCCAGCTAACCAACTGAGTACCCGGGGTTTGATCCCCGGTGCAGGTGGAAACACTAGGCATGTTACCTTACACGTGCTGTCCCTGTTCACCTAACAGTAAGTAGGTACCTGGGTGTTAGCCGATTGGTGTGGGTGGTATCCCCATCCAATCATTTTCCTACTGGCAACTGTGCCAGGAGGGGGTGCTGGGGCATAAAAAACAAATTGAACCAAGAGACAGCTCTAACGTCCTGAGTTTAGTCTCATACAAACAAAACAGACAGCTATATTCTTCATTATGGTGCCTAATGCCCCGATAGTCCCATTGCGTGAGAGAATAAATCTAACCAAAGGAGGTCTAGGAAATTGGTTCCTTGGTAACATTCATAGAGGGAACATTTAGAGCAGAGTCATCCCATTTTACTTTCAAAGCCTGGCCTCTTGTCGGTTTTCTAAACCATTAATATACATGCTGTCAGACACAACCACATCTTTGGATCTTGAGTCTGGGATTTCTTTAACCTACAGACACGACCTACTTCCACTAGTGGTCTTCTCTGCTAGTGACTCAGCCTACCACTGCTCTATCTCATCTGTCGTCAGTATATAAGCCCCATCTCCACGAACAAGTTAGTTAGTTTAATATGTTTATTATGCACCCCATACCCATCCTGTGGGCGGTAGTCACCCCATACCCATCCTGTGATAAGATAAGATAAGATTTCGTTCGGATTTTTAACCCCGGAGGGTTAGCCACCCAGGATAACCCAAGAAAGTCAGTGCGTCATCGAGGACTGTCTAACTTATTTCCATTGGGGTCCTTAATCTTGTCCCCCAGGATGCGACCCACACCAGTCGATTAACACCCAGGTACCTATTTGCTGCTAGGTGAACAGGACAACAGGTGTAAGGAAACGTGTCAAATGTTTCCACCCGCCAGGAATCGAACCCGGGCCCTCCGTGTGTGAAGCGGGAGCTTTAGCCACCAGACCACCCATACCCATCCTGTGGGCGGTAGTCAAAAGATTACAGAGGTACATAATTGGTCCAGGGACTGGACTCCAAAGTTTTGATAGCTGAGCAAGTTACAGAGGTAATGAACTCACAATTTACAAAGGTAATGAACTCACAATTTACAAAGGTAATGAACTCCAGGTAGGTCTGGTCACAATCATGACAAGTTACAAAGGTATTTACAGATTACAGAGGTACGTAATGGGTCCAGGGACTGGGCTCCAAAGTTTTGATAGCTGAACTAGGTACAAAGGTAATGAGCTCACAAGTTACAAAGGTAATGAATTCTGTAAGAATGGTTACTTACGTTTATACATGGTTACAGTCATGAACAAATTATAGAGTAATGAGCAATTCACACTTCCACACCCGGTCACAACTGTAGTGAGTTATTGGTGCAAATATTGATTGTTGAGTCACACACACACACACACACACACACACACACACACACACACACACACACACACACACACTCACAATCACGCACACACACACACACACACACACACACACACACACACACACACGCAACCACAAATAGGTGAGTACACACACACACACACACACACACACACACACACACACACACACACACACACACACACACACACACACACACACACACACACACACCCACACACACACCCACACACACACACACACACACACACACACACACATACACACACACGACGAGAGCAATAGAGCGATGGTTGACACACTGGCTAGAGTGGCCAGAAGAGCTCATGCATGCAGGGCAAAGCTCCTGATCATGGGTGACTTTAACCACAAGGAGATCGATTGGGAGAACTTGGACCCACATGGGGGCCAAGATACATGGAGGGCTAAGATGATGGAGGTGGTACTGGAAAACTTCATGTGCCAACACGTAAGGGACACTACAAGAGAGAGAGGAGAGGATGAACCAGCAAGGCTGGACTTAGTATTCACCTTGAGTAGTGCAGATATCGAGGACATCACATATGAAAGACCCCTTGGGGCCAGTGCCCATGTGGTTTTAAGCTTCGAATACACAGTAGAGCTACAAGTGGAGGGAGAAGCAGGAAGGCCAGGACGAATGAAGCCAAACTACAAGAAAGGGGACTACACAGGAATGAGGAACTACCTGAACGGGGTTCAGTGGGACAGAGAACTGGCAGGGAAGCCAGTTAATGAGATGATGGAATATGTAGCAACGAAATGCAAGGAGGCTGAGGAGAGGTTTGTACCCAAGGGTAACAGGAATAATGAAAAAGCCAGGATGAGCCCATGGTTTACCCAAAGGTGCAGGGAAGCAAAAATCAAGTGTGCTAGGGAATGGAAGAAATATAGAAGGCAAAGGACCCAGGAGAATAAGGAGAACAGTCGTAGAGCCAGAAACGAATATGCACAGATAAGAAGGGAGGCCCAAAGACAATATGAAAATGACATAGCAGCGAAAGCCAAATCTGACCCGAAACTGTTGTACAGCCACATCAGGAGGAAAACAACAGTCAAGGACCAGGTAATCAGGCTAAGGAAGGAAGGAGGAGAGACAACAAGAAATGACCGTGAAGTATGTGAAGAACTCAACAAGAGATTCAAAGAAGTGTTCACAGAGGAGACAGAAGGGACTCCAGAAAGACGGAGAGGTGGGGCACACCACCATGTGCTGGACACAGTGCACACAACCGAGGAAGAAGTGAAGAGGCTTCTGAGTGAGCTAGATACCTCAAAGGCAATGGGGCCAGATAACATCTCCCCATGGGTATTGAGAGAGGGAGCAGAGGCACTATGTGTACCCCTAACAACAATATTCAATACATCTATCGAAACAGGGAGATTGCCTGAGGCATGGAAGACAGCAAATGTAGTCCCAATCTTTAAAAAAGGAGACAGACATGAAGCATTAAACTACAGACCAGTGTCACTGACATGTATAGTATGCAAAATCATGGAGAAGATTATCAGGAGAAGAGTGGTGGAACACCTAGAAAGGAACGATCTCATCAACAGCAGCCAACATGGTTTCAGGGATGGGAAATCCTGTGTCACAAACCTACTGGAGTTCTATGACATGGTGACAGCAGTAAGACAAGAGAGAGAGGGGTGGGTGGATTGCATTTTCTTGGACTGCAAGAAGGCGTTTGACACAGTTCCACACAAGAGATTGGTGCAAAAACTGGAGGACCAAGCAGGGATAACAGGGAAGGCACTACAATGGATCAGGGAATACTTGTCAGGAAGACAGAAGCGAATCATGGTACGTGGCGAGGTGTCAGAGTGGGCACCTCTGACCAGCGGGGTCCCGCAGGGGTCAGTCCTAGGACCAGTGCTGTTTCTGGTATTTGTGAACGACATGACGGAAGGAATAGACTCTGAGGTGTCCCTGTTTGCAGATGACGTGAAGTTGATGAGAAGAATTCACTCGATCGAAGACCAGGCAGAACTACAAAGGGATCTGGACAGGCTGCAGACCTGGTCCAGCAATTGGCTCCTGGAGTTCAATCCCACCAAGTGCAAAGTCATGAAGATTGGGAAGGGCAAAGAAGGCCGCAGACGGAGTACAGTCTAGGGGGTCAGAGACTACAAACCTCACTCAAGGAAAAAGATCTTGGGGTGAGTATAACACCAGGCACATCTCCTGAAGCGCACATCAACCAAATAACTGCTGCAGCATATGGGTGCCTAGCAAACCTCAGAACAGCATTCCGACATCTTAATAAGGAATCATTCAGGACCCTGTACACCGGGTACGTTAGGCCCATATTGGAGTATGCGGCACCAGTTTGGAACCCACACCTAGCCAAGCACGTGAAGAAACTAGAGAAAGTGCAAAGGTTTGCAACAAGACTAGTCCCAGAGCTAAGAGGTATGTCCTACGAGGAGAGGTTAAGGGAAATCAACCTGACTACACTGGAGGACAGGAGAGATAGGGGGGACATGATAACGACATACAAAATACTGAGAGGAATTGACAAGGTGGACAAAGACAGGATGTTCCAGAGATTGGACACAGTAACAAGGGGACACAGTTGGAAGTTGAAGACACAGATGAATCACAGGGATGTTAGGAAGTATTTCTTCAGCCACAGAGTAGTCAGTAAGTGGAATAGTTTGGGAAGCGATGTAGTGGAGGCAGGATCCATACATAGCTTTAAGCAGAGGTATGATAAAGCTTACGGCTCAGGGAGAGTGACCTAGTAGCGATCAGTGAAGAGGCGGGGCCAGGAGCTCGGACTCGACCCCCGCAACCTCAACTAGGTGAGTACAACTAGGTGAGTACACACACACACACACACACACACACACATACACACACACACACACACACACACACACACACACACACACACACACACACACACACACACACACACACACACACACACACACACACACACACACACACACACACACACACACACACACACACACACACATGCACACGTGTGGTAATGCTTTATTTACAGCTAGTAAAGTCAGGGTATTTCTCCAGAATGGTCTGCAATATACCACTGTGGATAAAATACTTTGCCATTTCTTGAACACTTCTGAGTGAGTTGTTTCTAAATTCATTAATTTGATCACACTCCAGTACATAATGACGCAAGGTGTGACACACCCCAGTACATAATGACGCAGGGTGTGACGCACTCCAGTACATAATGACGCAGGGTGTGACGCACTCCAGTACATAATGACGCAGGGTGTGACACACTCCAGTACATAATGACGCAGGGTGTGACACACTCCAGTACATAATGACGCAGGGTGTGACAATAGTCCATCTGGCAAAGTTTACATTTCGTTTGGTCTACATCTGGTGGTGGTGATTTAACCTGCCAAAGATACTTGTAACCCAGTCGGAGCCGGGCAGTAGTGACATCCAAGAGTCTGCTTATTTTGTTGGATGCACCATAGACATGTGGCTCCTCCTGCATGATAGAATGATGATAGATGGACTCACTGGTGTCAATCTCCCTAAGTCTTAAGTCAATAAAGTTCATTTGAAGTTCTTTTCGTATTATTGTTCTCAAACTACTACCTGACAAGCCAAGATTGTAATCTACTCCCTCTTTGAAAGCATACAGCTTAGCCAATTTATCAGTTCTATCATGCATCTGAAGACCAATGTGAGATGGAATCCACAGCATGTGCACTCTGACTCCACTGTCCACAATCCTACCATACCTGTGTCTGGCTTCTGACACAAGCATGCCACAATTTATACTTAATGAGTTGAGAGCATTTATGGATGACAGAGAATCAGTTACAATTAAAGTGTCAACCTTAGATACATGGACACATTTGAGTGCAAGGAGTATGGCAAACAGTTCTGTTTGAAGGGTAGAGGCCCAGTTATTGATGCGTGCTCCAATTTCTTTATGAGAGCCATCACTCTGTGTGACAACAGCAGCACTACCAGCTGCACCAGTGGACTGGTGAACAGAACCATCAACGTAAATAATTTGTGAGAGATTGTTCTGTGTGACTAAGTTATCAATACAGCTTAAGGCATCATGATTGGCTTCAAGACGAAGCTTTGTTTTTAGCTGTACTTTCGTCAATATTGATGGCCTGAACACGCCTACTCTAGGCTGAGGGACTGATTACTCAAACTCCTTCTCATCCTCCACCTTTCTCTGCATTGGACTGAAGAATCGATTGTGTGGCGAAGCGTTTCCAGAATAAAGATTCCCAAATGTTACACAACTGTCTCATTTATCAGTTTGTCGGTTTCTTAAACCATTTATACACATGGCCTTTAATCGTAGATTTAACCTGTAAAATGTCGGGGTCATCTAAAGGCCCAAAATGGTTGGAGAGAGGAAGGTCCTCCAGGAAGCAGTCCTATTCTCAGAGGAAGGGGCCTATGTATAGATCAGGAACCAATGATAGGGCATCCGCTGCACTGTGCCTGCCAGAGACAGTTAGTTTAATATGTTTATTATGCACCCCATACCCATCCTGTGGGCGGTAGTCAAAAGATTACAGAGCTACATAATGGGTCCAGGGACTGGGCCTCAAAGTTTTGATAGCTGAGCAAGTTACAGAGGTAATGAATTCACAATTTACAAAGGTAATGAACTCACAATTTACAAAGGTAATGAACTCCAGGTAGGTCTAGTCACAATCATGACAAGTTACAAAAGTATTTACAGATTACAGAGGTACACAATGGGTCCAGGGACCGGGCTCCAAAGTTTTGATGGCTGAACTAGGTACAGAAACAGATGACTGGTGATCCCCTCCCTGACTTCTGGAAAGACGTGCCCCATTTCTCTCATCTTTAAATTAACCCAGACCCCTTGGGAGATGGAGGTATCTGACACACTGTAGAGGACTGGTGCTTCAGAGCTGTGGTGCCAACCGAGGCTCCAAAGGAGTCGAACACCAGCCGTGAGTCATCAACTGTTGGTTGAGGCAACAGAAGCCGGTTCCCTGACGAGGCATTCCAAAGCAAGCCCCAGCAAGAGGCAACAATGCCCGTCCCTTATCAGGGCTTGGTGAATGACTCTTGGAGGCAGGATGCTCCTTCCTCTCACGCTATACTTACACAAATGCACAATAAACTAGCCACTTCGGAGGCAAAATGTAAAATGTAACAATAGCGCTATCCAAGAAAGGAATTACCATAATACATAACTTCAACCCTTATGCCTCACCCACACAAGGCTCAAAGTAGCCAGAAGACCTCCCCCCCCCCTGAACGATTCCTTATTAAGATGTCGGAATGCTGTTCTGAGGTTTGCTAGGCGCCCATATGCTGCAGCAGTTATTTGGTTGATGTGCGCTTCAGGAGATGTTCCTGGTGTTATACTCACCCCAAGATCTTTTTCCTTGAGTGAAGTTTGTATTCTCTGGCCCCCTAGACTGTACTCCGTCTGCGGTCTTCTTTGCCCTTCCCCAATCTTCATGACTTTGCACTTGGTGGGATTGAACTCCAGGAGCCAATTGCTGGACCAGGCCTGCAGCCTGTCCAGATCCCTTTGTAGTTCTGCCTGGTCTTCGATCGAGTGAATTCTTCTCATCAACTTCACGTCATCTGCAAACAGGGACACCTCAGAGTCTATTCCTTCCGTCATGTCGTTCACAAATACCAGAAACAGCACTGGTCCTAGGACTGACCCCTGTGGAATCCCGCTGGTCACAGGTGCCCACTCTGACACCTCGCCACGTACCATGACTCGCTGCTGTCTTCCTGTCAAGTATTCCCTGATCCATTGTAGTGCCTTCCCTGTTATCCCTGCTTGGTCCTCCAGTTTTTGCACCAATCTCTTGTGTGGAACTATGTCAAACGCCTTCTTGCAGTCCAAGAAAATGCAATCCACCCACCCCTCTCTCTCTTGTCTTACTGCTGTCACCATGTCATAGAACTCCAGTAGGTTTGTGACACAGGATTTCCCGTCCCTGAAACCATGTTGGCTGCTGTTGATGAGATCGCTCCTTTCTAGGTGTTCCACCACTCTTCTCCTGATAATCTTCTCCATGATTTTGCATACTATACATGTCAGTGACACTGGTCTGTAGTTTAATGCTTCATGTCTGTCTCCTTTTTTAAAGATTGGGACTACATTTGCTCTCTTCCATGCCTCAGGCAATCTCCCTGTTTCGATAGATGTATTGAATATTGTTGTTAGGGGTACACATAGTGCCTCTGCTCCCTCTCACAATACCCATGGGGAGATGTTATCTGGCCCCATTGCCTTTGAGGTATCTAGCTCACTCAGAAGCCTCTTCACTTCTTCCTCGGTTGTGTGCACTGTGTCCAGCACTTGGTGGTGTGCCCCACCTCTCCGTCTTTCTGGAGTCCCTTCTGTCTCCTCTGTGAACACTTCTTTGAATCTCTTGTTGAGTTCCTCACATACTTCACGGTCATTTCTTGTTGTCTCTCCTCCTTCCTTCCTTAGCCTGATGTGTGTGTGTGTGTGTGTGTGTGTGTGTGTGTGTGTGTGTGTGTGTGTGTGTGTGTGTGTGTGTGTGTGTGTGTGTGTGTGTGTGTGTGTGTGTGTGTAAGGCTTTAGCTTCTACCATGGAAATATAAACACATATGCAGTTTAATGTGATCCTTTATTGACAACGTTTCGCCCACACAGTGGGCTTTTTCAAGTCACAAACACAAATAGATCTGAAAGTTAAGACACATATGCAACATCTGGATATTGCCGGTATTTTATACCTTTCTTGCACAAATAGATCTGTTTGTGACTTGAAAAAGCCCACTGTGTGAGCGAAACATAGTCAATAAAGGATCACATTAAACTGCATATGTGTTTATATTTCCATTGTGTCGGTATTTTATACCATTTATTTCCACAGCTTCTACCATGCTGAACGCAGAGATTCTCGTCAGGTGGAGAATGCTACATGTGACAATCTTCCGTGTAGGGTGATGGAGGCTAGGACCTTGGGTAGATCCAACCTACCCATCATTCTCCACCTGACTCCATCCCATAAATGCTCACGTACCTTTCACCCAGGTAGATCTGTTTGTGACTTGATAAAGCACACTCTGTAGGCGAAACGTTGTCAATAAAGGATCACATTAAAGTGCGTCTGTTTATTTTTCCAATGAAGACTGAGACCGGTAGCTTGATCAGTCCAGAGAGACTGGTAGCTTGATCAGTCCAGAGAGACTGGTAGCTTGATCAGGCCAGAGAGACTGGTAGCTTGATCAGGCCAGAGAGACTGGTAGCTTGCTCAGGCCAGAGAGACTGGTAGCTTGATCAGGCCAGAGAGACTGGTAGCTTGATCAGGCCAGAGAGACTGGTAGCTTGCTCAGGCCAGAGAGACCGGTAGCTTGATCAGTCCAGAGAGACTGGTAGCTTGATCAGTCCAGAGAGACTGGTAGCTTGATCAGGCCAGAGAGACTGGTAGCTTGATCAGGCCAGAGAGACTGGTAGCTTGCTCAGGCCAGAGAGACTGGTAGCTTGATCAGTCCAGAGAGACTGGTAGATTGCTCAGGCCAGAGAGACTGGTAGCTTGATCAGGCCAGAGAGACTGGTAACTTGCTCAGGCCAGAGAGACTGGTAGCTTGCTTAGGCCAGAGAGACTGGTAGCTTGATCAGTCCAGAGAGACTGGTAGCTTGCTCAGGCCAGAGAGACTGGAAGCTTGCTCAGGCCAGAGAGACTGGTAGCTTGATCAGGCCAGAGAGACTGGTAACTTGCTCAGGCCAGAGAGACTGGTAGCTTGCTCAGGCCAGAGAGACTGGTAGCTTGATCAGGCCAGAGAGACTGGTAACTTGCTCAGGCCAGAGAGACTGGTAGCTTGCTCAGGCCAGAGAGACTGGTAGCTTGCTCAGGCCAGAGAGACTGGTAGCTTGCTCAGGCCAGAGAGACTGGTAGCTTGATCAGTCCAGAGAGACTGGTAGCTTGCTCAGGCCAGAGAGACTGGTAGCTTGATCAGTCCAGAGAGACTGGTAGCTTGCTCAGGCCAGAGAGACTGGTAGCTTGATCAGGCCAGAGAGACTGGTAGCTTGCTCAGGCCAGAGAGACTGGTAGCTTGATCAGTCCAGAGAGACCGGTAGCTTGCTCAGGCCAGAGAGACTGGTAGCTTGATCAGTCCAGAGAGACTGGTAGCTTGCTCAGGCCAGAGAGACTGGTAGCTTGATCAGGCCAGAGACTGGTAGCTTGCTCAGGCCAGAGAGACTGGTAGCTTGCTCAGGCCAGAGAGACTGGTAGCTTGATCAGTCCAGAGAGACCGGTAGCTTGCTCAGGCCAGAGAGACTGGTAGCTTGCTCAGGCCAGAGAGACTGGTAGCTTGATCAGTCCAGAGAGACTGGTAGCTTGCTCAGGCCAGAGAGACTGGTAGCTTGATCAGGCCAGAGAGACTGGTAGCTTGCTCAGGCCAGAGAGACTGGTAGCTTGATCAGGCCAGAGAGACTGGTAACTTGCTCAGGCCAGAGAGACTGGTAGCTTGCTTAGGCCAGAGAGACTGGTAGCTTGATCAGTCCAGAGAGACTGGTAGCTTGCTCAGGCCAGAGAGACTGGAAGCTTGCTCAGGCCAGAGAGACTGGTAGCTTGATCAGGCCAGAGAGACTGGTAACTTGCTCAGGCCAGAGAGACTGGTAGCTTGCTCAGGCCAGAGAGACTGGTAGCTTGATCAGGCCAGAGAGACTGGTAACTTGCTCAGGCCAGAGAGACTGGTAGCTTGCTCAGGCCAGAGAGACTGGTAGCTTGCTCAGGCCAGAGAGACTGGTAGCTTGCTCAGGCCAGAGAGACTGGTAGCTTGATCAGTCCAGAGAGACTGGTAGCTTGCTCAGGCCAGAGAGACTGGTAGCTTGATCAGTCCAGAGAGACTGGTAGCTTGCTCAGGCCAGAGAGACTGGTAGCTTGATCAGGCCAGAGAGACTGGTAGCTTGCTCAGGCCAGAGAGACTGGTAGCTTGATCAGTCCAGAGAGACCGGTAGCTTGCTCAGGCCAGAGAGACTGGTAGCTTGATCAGTCCAGAGAGACTGGTAGCTTGCTCAGGCCAGAGAGACTGGTAGCTTGATCAGGCCAGAGACTGGTAGCTTGCTCAGGCCAGAGAGACTGGTAGCTTGCTCAGGCCAGAGAGACTGGTAGCTTGATCAGTCCAGAGAGACCGGTAGCTTGCTCAGGCCAGAGAGACTGGTAGCTTGCTCAGGCCAGAGAGACTGGTAGCTTGATCAGGCCAGAGAGACTGGTAGCTTGATCAGTCCAGAGAGACCGGTAGCTTGCTCAGGCCAGAGAGACTGGTAGCTTGATCAGTCCAGAGAGACTGGTAGCTTGCTCAGGCCAGAGAGACTGGTAGCTTGATCAGGCCAGAGAGACTGGTAACTTGCTCAGGCCAGAGAGACTGGTAGCTTGCTCAGGCCAGAGAGACTGGTAGCTTGATCAGTCCAGAGAGACTGATAGCTTGCTCAGGCCAGAGAGACTGGTAGCTTGCTCAGTCCAGAGAGACTGGTAGCTTGCTCAGGCCAGAGAGACTGGTAGCTTGCTCAGGCCAGAGAGACTGGTAGCTTGATCAGGCCAGAGAGACTGGTAGCTTGCTCAGGCCAGAGAGACTGGTAGCTTGATCAGTCCAGAGAGACTGGTAGCTTGATCAGGCCAGAGAGACTGGTAGCTTGCTCAGGCCAGAGAGACTGGTAGCTTGATCAGTCCAGAGAGACTGGTAGATTGCTCAGGCCAGAGAGACTGGTAGCTTGATCAGCCCAGAGAGACTGGTAACTTGCTCAGGCCAGAGAGACTGGTAGCTTGCTTAGGCCAGAGAGACTGGTAGCTTGATCAGTCCAGAGAGACTGGTAGCTTGCTCAGGCCAGAGAGACTGGTAGCTTGCTCAGGCCAGAGAGACTGGTAGCTTGATCAGGCCAGAGAGACTGGTAACTTGCTCAGGCCAGAGAGACTGGTAGCTTGCTCAGGCCAGAGAGACTGGTAGCTTGATCAGTCCAGAGAGACTGGTAGCTTGCTCAGGCCAGAGAGACTGGTAGCTTGCTCAGTCCAGAGAGACTGGTAGCTTGCTCAGGCCAGAGAGACTGGTAGCTTGCTCAGGCCAGAGAGACTGGTAGCTTGCTCAGGCCAGAGAGACTGGTAGCTTGATCAGTCCAGAGAGACTGGTAGCTTGCTCAGGCCAGAGAGACTGGTAGCTTGATCAGTCCAGAGAGACTGGTAGCTTGCTCAGGCCAGAGAGACTGGTAGCTTGATCAGGCCAGAGAGACTGGTAGCTTGCTCAGGCCAGAGAGACTGGTAGCTTGATCAGTCCAGAGAGACTGGTAGATTGCTCAGGCCAGAGAGACTGGTAGCTTGATCAGCCCAGAGAGACTGGTAACTTGCTCAGGCCAGAGAGACTGGTAGCTTGCTTAGGCCAGAGAGACTGGTAGCTTGATCAGTCCAGAGAGACTGGTAGCTTGCTCAGGCCAGAGAGACTGGTAGCTTGCTCAGGCCAGAGAGACTGGTAGCTTGATCAGGCCAGAGAGACTGGTAACTTGCTCAGGCCAGAGAGACTGGTAGCTTGCTCAGGCCAGAGAGACTGGTAGCTTGATCAGTCCAGAGAGACTGGTAGCTTGCTCAGGCCAGAGAGACTGGTAGCTTGCTCAGTCCAGAGAGACTGGTAGCTTGCTCAGGCCAGAGAGACTGGTAGCTTGCTCAGGCCAGAGAGACTGGTAGCTTGCTCAGGCCAGAGAGACTGGTAGCTTGATCAGTCCAGAGAGACTGGTAGCTTGCTCAGGCCAGAGAGACTGGTAGCTTGCTCAGTCCAGAGAGACTGGTAGCTTGCTCAGGCCAGAGAGACTGGTAAATTGCTCAGGCCAGAGAGACTGGTAGCTTGCTCAGGCCAGAGACTGGTAGCTTGCTCAGGCCAGAGAGACTGGTAGCTTGATCAGGCCAGAGAGACTGGTAGCTTGATCAGTCCAGAGAGACTGGTAGCTTGCTCAGTCCAGAAAGAATGGTAGCTTGCTGAGTCCGAAGAGGGACTGATTACCTCAAATCTACGACTTGAAGGGTGATAGACTGATTACATCGTCTTCACATCTCTACCGCTCCTGCCTACTTTCTGTACTCGACTGAAGAAACCTACTGTGTAGGCTACAGAAGGTGAACGACCTAGAACCACCACTCGTTCTCACAGAACTAAAATCCACAGAGCGAGTGACGAAAGGCGTACTAATGCGCTATCTATTAGACATGCCTCTCACACACATGCTGTTAGGTAAGACACAGGCAACAGTTAGGTATCTTTATTTCGAAACGTTTCGCCTACACAGTAGGCTTCTTCAGTCGAGTACGGAAAAGTTGATAGAAGCAGAAGAGACTTGAAGACGATGTAATCAGTCCATCACCCTTAAAGTTTTGAGGTGGTCAGTCCCTCAGTCTGGAGAAGAGCATTATTCCATAGTCTGAAACAATATGGAGTTTTGAGGTGGTCAGTCCCTCAGTCTGGAGAGGAGTATTGTTCCATAGTCTGGAACAATATGGAGTTTTGAGGTGGTCAGTCCCTCAGTCTGGAGAAGAGCATTGTTCCATAGTCTGGAACAATATGGAGTTTTGAGGTGGTCAGTCCCTCAGTCTGGAGAAGAGCATTGTTCCATAGTCTGGAACAATATGGAGTTTTGAGGTGGTCAGTCCCTCAGTCTGGAGAAGAGCATTGTTCCATAGTCTGGAACAATATGGAGTTTTGAGGTGGTCAGTCCCTCAGTCTGGAGAGGAGCATTGTTCCATAGTCTGGAACAATATGCATCAATAGACTCCAACCAGTATAAACTTATATTAAGTTCACCAAAGATATCGTTAGATTTTTTTTCGGCGAAGTCTAATTTTTTGGAAAAAAAAATTACATTAATAACCCGTACATAGGAGAAAGAAGGTCATGACGACGTTTCGGTCCGACTTCGTGTCTTTTAAATACAATGTTTCTTCCTAACGCCGGGTACACCAGCATGGTCTCCGGCTGTGTGACTTTGTAAATGGTCCAAAATGGACCGAAACGTCGTGGTAAGCTCCTCTCTCCTATGTACGGGTTATCTGTGTATTGTTCCAGCCATGGTCCCCTCAAGGAAGGTTCCTTGATGTTGGTGAGGGGCTCTTGATTTAGGGAATTGGATCTGTGCTCCAGTTCCCCGAATTAAGCCTGAATGCCTTCCACATCCCCCCCCCCAGGCGCTGTATAATCCTCCGGGTTTAGCGCTTCCCCCTTGATTATAATAATAATAATAATCCAGTCATGGTATTGTACCTTGATTGTGATGATGTCAACTTCCAGAACTCATCAGCCTTGTAGGTTCCCCAGAACTCATCAACCTTGTAGGTTCCCCAGAACTCATCAGCCTTGTAGGTTCCCCAGAACTCATCAACCTTGTAGGTTCCCCAGAACTCATCAACCTTGTAGGTTCCCCAGAACTCATCAGCCTTGTAGGTTCCCCAGAACTCATCAGCCTTGTAGGTTCCCCAGAACTCATCAGCCTTGTAGGTTCCCCAGAACTCATCAGCCTTGTAGGTTCCCCAGAACTCATCAGCCTTG
Source organism: Cherax quadricarinatus (assembly GCF_038502225.1). Taxonomy (NCBI): domain Eukaryota; kingdom Metazoa; phylum Arthropoda; class Malacostraca; order Decapoda; family Parastacidae; genus Cherax; species Cherax quadricarinatus. Next base: position 3,808,814 of record NC_091391.1, read on the forward strand.
TAGGTTCCCCAGAACTCATCAGCCTTGTAGGTTCCCCAGAACTCATCAGCCTTGTAGGTTCCCCAGAACTCATCAACCTTGTAGGTTCCCCAGAACTCATCATCATCAGCCTTGTAGGTTCCCCAGAACTCATCAGCCTTGTAGGTTCCCCAGAACTCATCAGCCTTGTAGGTTCCCCAGAACTCATCAGCCTTGTAGGTTCCCCAGAACTCATCAGCCTTGTAGGTTCCCCAGAACTCATCAACCTTGTAGGTTCCCCAGAACTCATCAGCCTTGTAGGTTCCCCAGAACTCATCAGCCTTGTAGGTTCCCCAGAACTCATCATCATCAGCCTTGTAGGTTCCCCAGAACTCATCATCATCAGCCTTGTAGGTTCCCCAGAACTCATCAACCTTGTAGGTTCCCCAGAACTCATCATCATCAGCCTTGTAGGTTCCCCAGAACTCATCATCATCAGCCTTGTAGGTTCCCCAGAACTCATCATCATCAGCCTTGTAGGTTCCCCAGAACTCATCATCATCAGCCTTGTAGGTTCCCCAGAACTCATCAGCCTTGTAGGTTCCCCAGAACTCATCATCATCAGCCTTGTAGGTTCCCCAGAACTCATTATCATCAACCTTGTAGGTTCCCCAGAACTCATTATCATCAACCTTGTAGGTTCCCCAGAACTCATTATCATCAACCTTGTAGGTTCCCCAGAACTCATTATCATCAACCTTGTAGGTTCCCCAGAACTCATTATCATCAACCTTGTAGGTTCCCCAGAACTCATCAGCCTTGTAGGTTCCCCAGAACTCATCAGCCTTGTAGGTTCCCCAGAACTCATCAGCCTTGTAGGTTCCCCAGAACTCATCATCATCAGCCTTGTAGGTTCCCCAGAACTCATCATCATCAACCTTGTAGGTTCCCCAGAACTCATCATCATCAGCCTTGTAGGTTCCCCAGAACTCATCAGCCTTGTAGGTTCCCCAGAACTCATCAACCTTGTAGGTTCCCTAGAACTCATCAGCCTTGTAGGTTCCCCAGAACTCATCAGCCTTGTAGGTTCCCTAGAACTCATCATCAACCTTGTAGGTTCCCCAGAACTCATCAGCCTTGTAGGTTCCCCAGAACTCATCATCATCAACCTTGTAGGTTCCCCAGAACTCATCATCATCAGCCTTGTAGGTTCCCCAGAACTCATCATCATCAGCCTTGTAGGTTCCCCAGAACTCATCATCAACCTTGTAGGTTCCCCAGAACTCATCAGCCTTGTAGGTTACCCAGAACTCATCATCATCAGCCTTGTAGGTTCCCCAGAACTCATCATCAACCTTGTAGGTTCCCCAGAACTCATCAGCCTTGTAGGTTCCCCAGAACTCATCAACCTTGTAGGTTCCCCAGAACTCATCAGCCTTGTAGGTTCCCCAGAACTCATCAGCCTTGTAGGTTCCCCAGAACTCATCATCATCAGCCTTGTAGGTTCCCCAGAACTCATCAGCCTTGTAGGTTCCCCAGAACTCATCAGCCTTGTAGGTTCCCCAGAACTCATCAGCCTTGTAGGTTCCCCAGAACTCATCAGCCTTGTAGGTTCCCCAGAACTCATCAGCCTTGTAGGTTCCCCAGAACTCATCAGCCTTGTAGGTTCCCCAGAACTCATCAGCCTTGTAGGTTCCCCAGAACTCATCAACCTTGTAGGTTCCCCAGAACTCATCAACCTTGTAGGTTCCCCAGAACTCATCAGCCTTGTAGGTTCCCCAGAACTCATCAACCTTGTAGGTTCCCCAGAACTCATCAACCTTGTAGGTTCCCCAGAACTCATCAACCTTGTAGGTTCCCCAGAACTCATCAGCCTTGTAGGTTCCCCAGAACTCATCAACCTTGTAGGTTCCCCAGAACTCATCAACCTTGTAGGTTCCCCAGAACTCATCAGCCTTGTAGGTTCCCCAGAACTCATCAGCCTTGTAGGTTCCCCAGAACTCATCAGCCTTGTAGGTTCCCCAGAACTCATCAACCTTGTAGGTTCCCCAGAACTCATCAGCCTTGTAGGTTCCCCAGAACTCATCAGCCTTGTAGGTTCCCCAGAACTCATCAACCTTGTAGGTTCCCCAGAACTCATCAGCCTTGTAGGTTCCCCAGCACTCATCACCACCACTTGTCACCACCACCCATCTCCCTCACACACACCATCAACCCATCATTCTCCCTCTCTTTCCCCCTTTAGGAAAACCGCATTAGCTATTTTAGGAGGGTAAATTATCTAATTTTCCCCTCTTTATACAAGCACGTTAAAGACAGAGGAGAATAAACCGTGACCTTGACGCTTATGCGTTGTACACAAAACCCGACGTGAGCAAACACATGGTCACAAACCACGTGTACACTGTGTGTTCTCTGTGTCTGTCGCATATACCCACATTTAAACAAGTTTAATTTAAAATTTATAAAGGCTTCAACATTTACAACGATCTTGAGGGCTGACAGGTGTTATGCAGGTGTTAAGTGAACACACGAAGTAAATGATGGATATGTATCCAATGATAAGATAAAATATTCGATCTAATACCTACTTTCAATGGGACGTCGAAATTAGTATTAGTATTAGTATTAGTATTAGTATTAGTATTAATAGATGTGACTCGGTCGTTACATAATTCAAGAGTTACCTATCTTAGTCTATAACTCCAGCTCTCTAGCCTCGTCAACAGACGAGGAACTATCCTCAAGGGGACAATTCTTCATGGTTTTCCTGGAGGGTATTCCGGGGATCAACGCCCCCGCGGCCCGGTCCATGACCAGGCCTCCCGGTGGATCAGTGCCTGATCAACCAGGCTGTTACTGCTGGCCGTACGTAGTCCAACGTATGAACCACAGCCCGGCTGATTCGACACTGACTTTAGGTATCTGTCCAGCTCCCTCTTGAAGACAACCAGGGGTCTATTGGTAATTCCCCCTATGGCTGGTGAGGGACTGTTGAACAGTCTTGGGCCCCGGACGCTTACAGTGTTTTCTCTTAGTGTACCAGTGACGCCCCTACTTTTCACTGGGGGTATGTTGCATCGCCTGTCAAGTCTTTTGCTTTCATAGTAAATGATTTTTGTATACATATTAGGGGCCAGTCCCTCCGGGATCTTCCAGGTGTAGATTATGATGTATCTCTCTCGCCTGAGCCCCAGTGAGTACAAGTCAAGTGCTTTCAGGCGCTCCCAGTAGTTAAGGTGTTTGATGGAAGGTGTTTGATGTGCAGTAAAGGTTCTCTGTACATTCTCTAGCTCTGCAATTTCACCTTCCTTGAATGGAGATGTTAATGTACAGCAGTATTCCAGCCTAGAGAGAATAAGTAATTTAAAAAGGATCATCATTGGCTTAGCATCTCTTGTCTTGAATGTTCTCATTATCCATCCTATCAGTTTCCTAGCAGATGTGACAGTGGCATTGTTGTGGTCCTTGAAGGTGAGATCCTCAGACATTACCACTCCCAGGTCCTTCACATTACTTTTCCACTCTATTGTGTGGTTACAGTTTGTAGTATACTCACTTCTAGTTATTATTTCCTCCAGTTTTCCATAACGGAGTAGTTGGAATTTGTCCTCATTGAACATCATATTGTTCTCTGTTGCCCATTGGAAAACTTTGTTTATATCTTCTTGGAGCTTTGCCGTGTCCTCAATGGATGACACTCTCATGCAGATCCTAGTATCGTCTGCAAAAGATGATACAGCACTGTGGTTTACATCTCTATGTCTGATATGAGAAAAAGGAACAGCATAGGTGCGAGTACTGTGCCTTGTGGGACAGAGATCTTCACTATGGCAGCATCTGATTTAACTCCGTTTACCACTACTCTCTGCGTTCGATTGGATAGAAAGTTGAAGATTCATCTGCCTACTTTGCCAGTTATCCATTTAGTACGCATTTCGTGTGCTTTTACACCATAATCGCACTTGTCAAAAGCTTTTGCAAAATCTGTGTGCACTACATCCGCATTCTGTTTTCCAGTGCATCTGAGACCATATAGTGTGATAATTGATTTAAAACCGACAAGTAGAAGATTAAGACACTTATGCAACATATGGAAATCTTTATTGAAGAAACGTTTCGCCACACAGTGGCTTTATCAGTCCAATACAAATCAGAAAGGTGTAAGGAGAGGAGGAGTTTGAGGTAATCAGTCCCTCAGCCTGGAGTCGATGTGTTCAGTCCATCAATCCCTTATCATAGGGACGTAGAAGTGGCTTATATACTGTAGTCAGGTGAGGTGAAGCAGGAGGAGGCGGGGGTCATAGTGGTACCATCCACTAGTCGAAGTAGTGAGGTGAGGTGAAGCAGGAGGAGGCAGGGTCATAGTGGTATCATCCACTAGTCGAAGTAGTCAGGTGAGGTGAAGCAGGAGGAGGCGGGGTCATAGTGGTACCATCCACTAGTTGAAGTAGTCAGGTGAGGTGAAGCAGGAGGAGGCGGGGTCATAGTGGTACCATCCACTAGTTGAAGTAGTCAGGTGAGGTGAAGCAGGAGGAGGCGGGGTCATAGTGGTACCATCCACTAGTCGAAGTAGTCAGGTGAGGTGAAGCAGGAGGAGGTGGGGTCATAGTGGTACCATCCACTTGTCGAAGTAGTCAGGTGAGGTGAAGCAGGAGGAGGTGGGGTCATAGTGGTATCATCCACTAGTCGAAGTAGTCAGGTGAGGTGAAGCAGGAGAAGTCGGGGTCATAGTGGTACAATCCACTAGTCGAAGTAGTCAGTTGAGGTGAAGCAGGAGGAGGCGGGGTCATAGTGGTACCATCCACTAGTCAAAGTAGTCAGGTGAGGTGAAGCAGGAGGTGGGGTCATAGTGGTATCATCCACTAGTCGAAGTAGTCAGGTGAGGTGAAGCAGGAGGAGGCGGGGTCATAGTGGTACCATCCACTAGTCGAAGTAGTCAGGTGAGGTGAAGCAGGAGGAGGCGGGGTCATAGTGGTACCATCCACTAGTCGAAGTAGTCAGGTGAGGTGAAGCAGGAGGAGGCGGGGTCATAGTGGTACCATCCACTAGTCGAAGTACTCAGGTGAGGTGAAGCAGGAGGAGGCGGGGTCATAGTGGTACCATCCACTAGTCGAAGTAGGTCTTCGTCCAAGGGTTGGACAAGTGTTGAAGAATTCTTACACCTTTCCGATTTGTATTGGACTGATGAAGCCACTGTGTGGCGAAACGTTTCTTCAATAAAGATTCTCAAATGTTGCATGTCTCAATCATTATATCATAGTGGTCCAGTAGTTGCGAGAGGCAGGAGCGACCTGCTGTGAAACCATGTTGTCTGTGAAATCCATCTTGTCTGAGACAGGGTCCTATACTAGATGTCGTTTTTGCCTTGTTTTTAGCATGTGAAAAGAAATATTTCGAATATCTTTCAATTTCACTAATCGCTTTTAGTGGTACAGCTCTTCAAGGTATAGCTCTTCAGGGTACAGCTCTTCAGGGTACAGCTCTTCAAGGTACAGCTCTTCAGGGTACAGCTCTTCAGGGTACAGCTCTTTAAGGTACAGTTCTTCAGGGTACAGCTCTTCAAGGTACAGCTCATAAGAACATAAGAACGAAGGAACACTGCAGAAGGCCTACTGGCCCATGCGAGGCAGGTCCAAGTCTCCTACCGGCTTAAGCCAATGCACCCAACCTAGTCAGGTCAGGTCACATTGACTTAAGGGAGGAACACGGCAACCGACCTGGTAGCACAAGCTATCAGGTCTAACTCACACCCACCCACATCTACTCATGTATTTATCCAACCTATTTTTAAAGCTACACAACGTTCTGGCCTCTATAACTGTACTCGGGAGTTTGTTCCACTCATCCACAACTCTATTACCAAACCAGTACTTTCCTATATCCTTCCTGAATCTGAATTTTTCCAACTTAAAACCATTGCTGCGAGTCCTGTCTAGGCTAGATATTTTCAGCACACTATTTACATCCCCTTTATTTATTCCTGTCTTCCATTTATACACCTCAATCATATCCCCCCTAATTCTACGTCTTTGTAGAGAGTGCAGTTTCAGGGCCCTTAGTCTATCCTCATAGGGAAGGTTTCTGATACATGGGATCAACTTTGTCATCCTCCTTTGTACATTTTCCAGAGCATTTATATCCATTCTGTAATACGGTGACCAAAACTGTGTCGGTATTTATTACCAAGGTTTATACCAAGAATGGTATAATATACCGACAAGATGAAATTAAGACATGTGCAACATTGTCTAAACCTTTCATAAATTAAAGTATTTTCTGACAAAAGCAGTGGATACCTGTTGAATTTAACACTTGAGATTAAGACACATGTGCAACATCTGGGTATCTTTATTGTAGACGTTTCGCCATCACACGGTGAGGGCCTGGGTTCGGTTCCCAGCCAGAGTAGAAACATTGGACGTGTTTCTTTCCACCTGTTGTCTATGTTCCCCATCAGTAAAATGGGTACCTGGGTGTTAGTCGACTGGTGTGGGTCGCATCCTGGGACACTGACCTAAGGAGGCCTGGTCACAGACCGGGCCGCGGGGGCGTTGACCCCCGGAACTCTCTCCAGGTAAACTCCAGGTAATCAGTCCCTCAGTCTTGGAGTTGGTGTGAAGAAGACCGTAGTCGTGGTGCTCTTTGCACCAACTCCAAGGCTGAGGGACTGATTACCTCATCTTCTGTACATAGTTCTACTGTCTTCAAGTTATGTCCTGGAATTTGTATTGATAAAGCCACTGGAGGGCGAAACGTCTACAATAGGTAGGTATCCACTGCTTTTGTCAGAAAATACTTTAATTTACGAAAGGTTTAGACAATGTTTAGATCCGTTTTCAATCATCTTCAGGTGTCCCGTTACTCGATCGCTAGCATGCTCTGTTGACACTGGGGTCCGGGGATCGATCCCCCGGTACGGCTGGAAACATTAGGACGTGTTTCCATAAGACACCTGCTGTCTATGTTCTCCATCAGTAAAATAGTGGACCGGTGTGGGTCGCATCCTGGGTTTTAGTGGATTGGTGTGGGTCGCATCCTGGGTGTTAGTGGACTGGTGTGGGTCACATCCTGGGTGTTAGTGGAGTGGCGTGGGTCGCATCCTGGGTGTTAGTGGACTGGCGTGGGTCACATCCTGGGTGTTAGTGGATTGGTGTGGGTCACATCCTGGGTGTTAGTGGACTGGTGTGGGTCACATCCTGGGTGTTAGTGGACTGGTGTGGGTCACATCCTGGGTGTTAGTGGACTGGTGTGGGTGGCATCCTGGGTGTTAGTGGAGTGGTGTTGGTCGCATCCTGGGTGTTAGTGGACTGGTGTGGGTCACATCCTGGGTGTTAGTGGACTGGTGTGGGTCACATCCTGGGTGTTAGTGTACTGGTGTGGGTTACATCCTGGGTGTTAGTGGACTGGTGTGGGTCGCACCCTGGGTGTTAGTGGACTGGTGTGGGTCATATCCTGGGTGTTAGTGGACTGGTGTGGGTCACATCCTAGTTGTTAGTGGACTGGTGTGGGTCACATCCTAGTTCTTAGTGGACTGGTGTGGGTCACATCCTAGTTGTTAGTGGACTGGTGTGGGTCACATCCTGGGTGTTAGTGGACTGGTGTGGGTCACATCCTGGGTGTTAGTGGACTGGTGTGGGTGGCATCCTGGGTGTTAGTGGACTGGTGTGGGTTACATCCTGGGTGTTAGTGGACTGGTGTGGGTCACATCCTGGGTGTTAGTGGACTGGTGTGGGTCACATCCTGGGTGTTAGTGGACTGGCGTGGGTCACATCCTGGGTGTTAGTGGACTGGTGTGGGTCACATCCTGGGTGTTAGTGGACTGGTGTGGGTCGCATCCTGGATGTTAGTGGACTGGCGTGGGTCACATCCTGGGTGTTAGTGGACTGGTGTGGGTCACATCCTGGGTGTTAGTGGACTGGTGTGGGTCACATCCTGGGTGTTAGTGGACTGGTGTGGGTCACATCCTGGGTGTTAGTGGACTGGTGTGGGTCACATCCTGGGTGTTAGTGGACTGGTGTGGGTCATATCCTGGGTGTTAGTGGTCTGGCGTAGGTCACATCCTGGGTGTTAGTGGACTGGTGTGGGTCGCATCCTGGGTGTTAGTGGACTGGTGTGGGTCGCATCCTGGGTGTTAGTGGACTGGCGTGGGTCACATCTTGGGTGATATTGGACTGGTGTGGGTCACATCCTGGGTGTTAGTGGACTGGCGTGGGTCACATCCTGGGTGTTAGTGGACTGGTGTGGGACACTTCCTGGGTGTTAATGGACTGGTGTGGGTCACATCCTGGGTGTTAGTGGACTGGTGTGGGTCACATCCTGGGTGTTAGTGGACTGGTGTGGGTGGCATCCTGGGTGTTAGTGGACTGGTGTTGGTCGCATCCTGGGTGTTAGTGGACTGGTGTGGGTCACATCCTGGGTGTTAGTGGACTGGTGTGGGTCACATCCTGGGTGTTAGTGTACTGGTGTGGGTTACATCCTGGGTGTTAGTGGACTGGTGTGGGTCGCACCCTGGGTGTTAGTGGACTGGTGTGGGTCACATCCTGGGTGTTAGTGGACTGGTGTGGGTCACATCCTGGGTGTTAGTGTACTGGTGTGGGTTACATCCTGGGTGTTAGTGGACTGGTGTGGGTCGCACCCTGGGTGTTAGTGGACTGGTGTGGGTCACATCCTGGGTGTTAGTGGATTGGTGTGAGTCACATCCTGGGTGTTAGTGGACTGGTGTGTGTCACATCCTGGGTGTTAGTGGACTGGTGTGGGTCACATCCTGGGTGTTAGTGGATTGGTGTGAGTCACATCCTGGGTGTTAGTGGACTGGTGTGTGTCACATCCTGGGTGTTAGTGGACTGGTGTGTGTCACATCCTGGGTGTTAGTGGACTGGTGTGGGTCACATCCTGGGTGTTAGTGGACTGGTGTGGGTCACATCCTGGGTGTTAGTGGACTGGTGTGGGTCACATCCTGGGTGTTAGTGGACTGGTGTGGGTCACATCCTGGGTGTTAGTGGACTGGTGTGGGTCACATCCTGGGACAAAACTGACATAATTTGCGGGAAATGCTCAGTATAACAAGGGACTTTCTATATAGTAGTATGTCACTGATGTCAGCTATGATCTGTATACCTTGTACATGTACTTGTATACCTTGTACATGTACTTGTATACCTTGTACATGTACTTGTATACCTTGTACATGTACTTGTATACCTTGTACATGTACTTGTATACCTTGTACATGTACTTGTATACCTTGTACATGTACTTGTATACCTTGTACATGTACTTGTATACCTTGTACATGTACTTGTATACCTTGTACATGTACTTGTATACCTTGTACATGTACTTGTGTACCTTGTACATGTACTTGTATACCTTGTACATGTACTTGTGTACCTTGTACATGTACTTGTTTACCTTGTACATGTACTTGTATACCTTGTACATGTACTTGTGTACCTTGTACATGTACTTGTTTACCTTGTACATGTACTTGTATACCTTGTACATGTACTTGTGTACCTTGTACATGTACTTGTATACCTTGTACATGTACTTGTGTACCTTGTACATGTACTTGTTTACCTTGTACATGTACTTGTATACCTTGTACATGTACTTGTGTACCTTGTACATGTACTTGTATACCTTGTACATGTACTTGTGTACCTTGTACATGTACTTGTATACCTTGTACATGTACTTGTATACCTTGTACATGTACTTGTGTACCTTGTACATGTACTTGTATACCTTGTACATGTACTTGTGTACCTTGTACATGTACTTGTTTAAGTTGTACATGTACTTGTATACCTTGTACATGTACTTGTATACCTTGTACATGTACTTGTGTACCTTGTACATGTACTTGTTTACCTTGTACATGTACTGGTATACCTTGTACATGTACTTGTATACCTTGTACATGTACTTGTATACCTTGTACATGTACTTGTGTACCTTGTACATGTACTTGTTTACCTTGTACATGTACTTGTGTACCTTGTACATGTACTTGTTTACCTTGTACATGTACTTGTATACCTTGTACATGTACTTGTATACCTTGTACATGTACTTGTGTACCTTGTACATGTACTTGTTTACCTTGTACATGTACTTGTATACCTTGTACATGTACTTGTATACCTTGTACATGTACTTGTTTACCTTGTACATGTTCTTTTATACCTTGTACATGTACTTGTATACCTTGTACATGTACTTGTATACCTTGTACATGTACTTGTATACCTTGTACATGTACTTGTGTACCTTGTACATGTACTTGTATACCTTGTACATGTACTGGTTTACCTTGTACATGTACTTGTATACCTTGTACATGTACTGGTATACCTTGTACATGTACTTGTATACCTTGTACATGTACTTGTATACCTTGTACATGTACTGGTATACCTTGTACATGTACTGATATATCTTGTACATGTACTTGTATACCTTGTACATGTACTTGTATACCTTGTACATGTACTAGTATACCTTGTACTTGTACTTGTATACCTTGTACATGTACTTGTATACCTTGTACATGTACTTGTATACCTTGTACATGTACTTGTATATCTTGTACATGCACTTGTATACCTTGTACATGTACTTGTATACCTTGTACATGTACTGGTATACCTTGTACATGTGCTTGTATACTTTGTACATGTACTTGTATACCTTGTACATGTACTTGTATACCTTGTACATGTACTTGTATGCCTTGTACATGTACTGGTATACCTTGTACATGCACTTGTATACCTTGTACATGTACTTGTATACCTTGTACATGTACTTGTATACCTTGTACATGTACTTGTATATCTTGTACATGTACTGGTATACATTGTACATGTACTGGTATACCTTGTACATGTACTTGTATACCTTGTACATGTACTTGTATACCTTGTACATGTACTTGTATACCTTGTACATGTACTTGTATACCTTGTACATGTACTTGTATATCTTGTACATGTACTTGTATACCTTGTACATGTACTTGTATACCTTGTACATGTACTGGTATACCTTGTACATGTACTTGTATAATTTGTACATGTACTTGTATACCTTGTACATGTACTTGTATACCTTGTACATGTACTTGTATGCCTTGTACATGTACTGGTATACCTTGTACATGTACTTGTATACCTTGTACATGTAATTGTATACCTTGTACATGTACTTGTATACCTTGTACATGTACTTGTGTATCTTGTACATGTACTGGTATACCTTGTACATGTACTTGTATACCTTGTACATGTACTTGTATACCTTGTACATGTACTGGTATACCTTGTACATGTACTTGTATACTTTGTACATGTACTTGTATACCTTGTACATGTGCTTGTATACATTGTACATGTACTTGTATGCCTTGTGCATGTACTGTTATACCTTGTACATGTACTTGTATACCTTGTACATGTACTTGTATACCTTGTACATGTACTGGTATTCCTTGTACATGTACTGGTATACCTTGTACATGTACTTGTATACCTTGTACATGTACTTGTATACCTTGTACATATACTTGTATACCTTGTACATGTACTTGTACCTTGTACATGTACACCTTGTACATGTACTTGTATACCTTGTACATGTACTTGTATACCTTGTACATGTACTTGTATACCTTGTACATGTACTTGTATACCTTGTACATGTACTTGTATACCTTGTACATGTACTTGTATACCTTGTACATGTACTTGTATACCTTGTACATGTACTTGTATACCTTGTACATGTACTTGTATACCTTGTACATGTACTTGTATACCTTGTACATGTACTTGTATACCTTGTACATGTACTTGTATACCTTGTACATGTACTTGTATACCTTGGTCATGTACTTGTATACCTTGTACATGTACTTGTATACCTTGTACATGTACTTGTATACCTTGTACATGTACTGGTAGAAATAAAGATTATTATTATTATTATTATTATTATTATTATTATTATTATTATTATTATTATTATTATTATTATTATTATTATTATTATTATTATTATTATTATTATTCACTGATAACGGTCCAAATATATAATATACTCGTATTTTTAATATCTTACATACTGCAACCTTAAGAAGCTTACTTAATTATTGGTACAACGATGTGTTTTAGTCTTCCACTGACTACCTGGTGAGACATTTATTGTCAATTTCAATTAAATTATGGCAGACTGCTCAGAAATGTGGTGGCCCGGTGGCCTGGTGGCTAAAGCTCCCGCTTCACACACGGAGTGCCCGGGTTCGATTCCCGGCGGGTGGAAACATTTCGACACGTTTCCTTACACCTGTTGTCCTGTTCACCTAGCAGCAAATAGGTACCTGGGTGTTAGTGGACTGGTGTGGGTCGCATCCTGGGGGACAAGATTAAGGACCCCAATGGAAATAAGTTAGACAGTCCTTGATGACGCACTGACTTTCTTGGGTTATCCTGGGTGGCTAACCCTCCGGGGTTAAAAATCCGAACGAAATCTTATCTTATCTTATCTTAAATAACGCCAACGTTTGAATTGTGGATCAATGGTTCACAGAACCGACATGTTGATAAATTAGACACATGTGCAACTCTTGGGTATCTTTATTAAGGAAACGTTTCGCCACACAGTGGCTTCATCAGTCCATACAAAGGAGAATCTTGAAGAACAGGAGGAGAATGAGGTAATCAGTCCCTCAACCTTGAGTCGATGTGGTCAGTCCATCAAGATTGATGGACTGAACACATCGACTCAAGGTTGAGGGACTGATTACCTCATTCTCCTCCTGTTCTTCATGTTTATCCTTTGTATGGACTGATGAAGCCACTGTGTGGCGAAACGTTTCCTTAATAAAGATACCCAAGAGTTGCACATGTGTCTAATTTACCAACGTTTGACTTCATCCTTTGATTTAGTGGTGGAAAACTCGGGCATGTGTGATTGTTATACTTACTTGGAAGCGCTAGACCCATGTGGGTCATGCTGCCCCTGGGGAAAAAACTGGAAATTAAGGTGGACGCATTAAAGGACACGTACAATTTCTTGCATTAAAAGGTCACGGTTATAATTGAAGGGTTAATATAAGAAGACAGTAGAAGATGAGGTAATCAGTCCCCCAGTCTTGCAAAACTATACGCAGAAGACAGTAGATGAGATAATCAGTCCCCCAGTCTTGCAAAACTATACACAGAAGACAGCAGATGAGGTAATCAGTCCCCCAAGCTTTGTAAAACTATACACAGAAGAGAGTAGATGAGGTAATCAGTCCCCCAGTCATGCAAAACTATACACAGAAGACAGTAGATGAGGTAATCAGTCCCCCAGTCTTGCAAAACTATACACAGAAGACAGTAGATGAGGTAATCAGTCCCCCAGTCTTGCAAAACTATACACAGAAGACAGCAGATGAGGTAATCAGTCCCCCAGTCTTGCAAAACTATACACAGAAGGCAGTAGATGAGGTAATCAGTCCCCCAGTCTTGCAAATCTATACACAGAAGACAGTAGATGAGGTAATCAGTACCCCAGTCTTGCAAAGCTATACACAGAAGACAGTAGATGAGGTAATCAGTCCCCCAGTCTTGCAAAACTATACACAGAAGACAGTAGATGAGGTAATCAGTCCCCCAGTCTTGCAAAACTATACACAGAACAGAGTAGATGAGGTAATCAGTCCCCCAGTCTTGTAAAACTATACACAGAAGAGAGTAGATGAGGTAATCAGTCCCCCAGTCTTGTAAAACTATACACAGAAGAGAGTAGATGAGGTAATCAGTCCCCCAGTCTTGCAAAACTATACACAGAAGACAGTAGATGAGGTAATCAGTCCCCCAGTCTTGTAAAACTGTACACAGAAGAGAGTAGATGAGGTAATCAGTCCCCCAGTCTTGTAAAACTATACACAGAAGACAGTAGATGAGGTAATCAGTCCCCCAGTCTTGCAAAACTATACACAGAAGACAGTAGATGAGGTAATCAGTCCCCCAGTCTTGTAAAACTGTACACAGAAGAGAGTAGATGAGGTAATCAGTCCCCCAGTCTTGCAAAACTATACACAGAAGACAGTAGATGAGGTAATCAGTCCCCCAGTCTTGCAAAACTATACACAGAAGACAGTAGATGAGGTAATCAGTCCCCCAGTCTTGTAAAACTATACACAGAAGACAGTAGATGAGGTAATCAGTCCCCCAGTCTTGTACAACTATACACAGAAGACAGTAGATGAGGTAATCAGTCCCCCAGTCTTGCAAAACTATACACAGAAGACAGTAGATGAGGTAATCAGTCCCCCAGTCTTGCAAAACTATACACAGAAGACAGTAGATGAGGTAATCAGTCCCCCAGTCTTGTAAAACTATACACAGAAGACAGTAGATTAGGTAATCTGTCCCCCAGTCTTGTAAAACTATACACAGAAGACAGTAGATTAGGTAATCTGTCCCCCAGTCTTGTACAACTATACACAGAAGACAGTAGATGAGGTAATCAGTCCCCCAGTCTTGTAAAACTATACACAGAAGACAGTAGATGAGGTAATCAGTCCCCCAGTCTTGTAAAACTATACACAGAAGACAGTAGATGAGGTAATCAGTCCCCCAGTCTTGTAAAACTATACACAGAAGACAGTAGATTAGGTAATCAGTCCCCCAGTCTTGTAAAACTATACACAGAAGACAGTAGATGAGGTAATCAGTCCCCCAGTCTTGTAAAACTATACACAGAAGAGAGTAGATTAGGTAATCTGTCCCTCAGCCTTGTAAAACTATGCACTGAAGAGTGCTGTTGAGTATTTTAGGAGAGGGGGGATCAAGCTTCCATCACTCCTTGTACTGAATGACCCACACTGGTTTAGAGCATCACACAGTATTAATGCAGCTGGTGTAGCGTGCCAGTCCTCATCTGGCTTATAATATCACTTTTAGTAATTGTCGGCGACCTTGTGAGGGATGTATCACTGACTGCTACCCGGCAGTGTTTGTCGCCCCTCAAGCGAATACTGTCGAGGGTCGCGAACTCTGGCCTTTGTATGACCTTGCCCTTGTGTGTGTGTGTGTGTGTGTGTGTGTGTGTGTGTGTGTATGTGTACACATACCAACTCACCTATCAGTGGCTGCAAGAGTAGTCTCTCAGCTCCTGGGCCCGCTTCTCCACTAGCCGCTGCTGAGCGGGCTATGTGAACACTGTCATACCACACCAGATATTGTGAGTTAGTTCCTATTGCAGGTAAGACTGCCGAGACAGTAGCTAAAGCGTTTAAAGAACGCATTATCTGCAGGCATACCACCCCTAAGTCACTAGTAACAGATAATGGAGGTGAATTCTGTAATGAGATTCTTGAAAATTTGTGTACCTTGTACAAGATCTCTAAATCCACCATTGTTCCTCATCATCCTGCCAGCAATGGGTTAGCGGAACGAACCAATAAGAAAGTACTTGATGTTAGGTAAGACACATATGCAACAGTTAGACAACTTTATTCCGAAACGTTTCGCCTACACAGCAGGCTTCTTCAGTCGAATACAGAAAGTAGGCAGGAACAGTAGAGAAGACGATGTAATCAGTCCATCACCCTTGTAGTCGTAGACTACAAGGGTGATGGACTGATTACATCGTCTTCACTTCTCTACTGTTCCTGCCTACTTTCTGTATTCGACTGAAGAAGCCTACTGTGTAGGCGAAACGTTTCGGAATAAAGTTGTCTAACTGTTGCATATGTGTCTTACCTAACAACCTGTCGGTATTGTATACCATTTTGATGTTCAAAGTACTTGATGTCTTGAGAGCCACTATCAATCCCAACAGTGAAACTTGGGATGAAGTTATACCTGATGTGCAGTGTGCTATAAATTCTGCTTACAATGTTTCTATAGGTGACACTCCACATTATGCATTGTATGGTGTAGATAAACGTTTGCCTTATGAGTTGTTATATTCTAATCCGAAACCAAATTACAACCCTGATGATTTCATAGCAACTCGTACCAGCTTAGCTCAAAGTGTTTTTAGAAGAATCCGTGAAACACTTCATAAATCAACAACTGAATTTACAAGAGTCGCAAACACTCGAGCAAAGCCATCCAAAATCAAAGTAGGTTCGAGAGTTATGCTGATTAACTTTAACAAAACGTCTGCAATGCCAAAGCTTGATCAAAAGTTTGTTGGTCCTTATCGAGTAGTTGAACATATCACTGGCAATAAGTATAAGGTTAGAGAGATTAGTACTGGTCAGTATAAAGAATCGCATTTAGATCATATGAAGTTAGTATGTGATGATAATGATGTTCCAACCCAGACTAATGTGACAGACTCTAACAATCCTCCTGATCCTGTACTCTCTTCCTCTGATACTCAGTCAGACGATCAACCTGAATGTCGTTATTCCCTACGTACACGACAGGTATTGAGAAATCCTCAAATATCATTTGTAACATCCAATTCAGATTTGGCTCAAATACAGCATGAGTTAGCCAATGCTACAGAATTTGATCCTCCCAGAGATGACACCCATTCTGCATATGTCAATCTCACCCTAGCAGAGTTGGGGTTAAATGTAAATAACCTGTATAGATGAATAATTACAGTATCAACTTATCAGTATTCAAGAATTTTTTTTTGTGTTCATGTTCTCTCCGCATTCTGAGAGTTAACAGTCTAGATTTGAGTGCACCGAATCTGCCTTTCTGTTAAACACTCTTTCTTTGTATATATTCCTCCCTCAGAATCCGTAGATCACATGAATACAGATCGATCGATCAAAATTTTTTTTTATCACTTCTATTGTGTAATCTCAACGTTGAGTTTTAAGTTGTGCTATATTATACCTTGTATTGCATTACAGTTTCAGTTACGTAAGCTTCCATTCCAATGTTCTACTTATGTATGTTATAATGTTTAATTGTTGTGTACTTTAACATTGTATAGAATCAGCCCAAGCCGTATACCTGCCATCTCTAGTTTGTATTAGTTGTATGTCGGGACGACATACGTTAGCGTCGCCGAGCTCTCAGTAGTAGTAACCAGTTACCAGTAACCACTGTGCCAGTTGACTCACGACCAACCGTCTCTGCCTGAGTCACTGTCTGAACTCATATTGCGCTGACCTGGCAGTATTCAAAGACCCTCTCACATATGGGTACTGTGGGAGGCCAGTCAGTCAGTTGTACGAGAGAGAGCAGAGAGACTAGGTTACGGCTGTAAGGGCGCTACTCACCTTGTCTGTAATTATACGTACTACCAGCCTACGTGAGTATTACTTTACCCAATCCACGTGTCGAACTCCCACATGATACCCATGACCCTTCTCTCACACTCGCCTTGTGCACCCCGCTTATTCCTCTCATTATTTTGTACGTTATCATGCTACCCATAGTCCGTCCTCTAGTGTCGCCTTCCCTTAGCTCTCTCTCAGAGAACAAGACCTGTTCTCGCAACACTGCATAGCTCCTGATGACGCACTCATAACTGTAAGAGTACTACAACTTAAGATTTCCACCTCTCCCCCCCCGTGGTTTGTCTTGCATTGTTAAGATCACCTGTCTGCTATTTTTTGAATATATATATATATATATATATATATATATATATATATATATATATATATATATATATATATATATACACAAACACTGATCTCTGGCTGAAGGAGACTCGAACCTACGAACCTTGGAACAAGGTACGCAGTGCTATACCAATCTCACCACACTGGACAATACCTTGGCATCCAGCTTGTACTACGCAGTGTTTGTGTATATTTCGCCTGCTCTTGCGAATTCCTTGCATTGTTAAAATCTCTAGTAAGGCTGATACATGCAGGGGATGAGATGAAAAGCTGTAAGCCTTCTCCCTGAAAGCTGGATGGTTTGGATCAACGTGTAGCGCAAGCTGGACGCCAAGGTATTGTCCAGTGTGGTGAGAATGGTATAGCACTGCGTACCTTGTTCCAAGGTTCGTAGGTTCGAGTCTCCTATATATATATATATATATATATATATATATATATATATATATATATATATATATATATATATATATATATATATATATATATATATATATATATATATATATATATACACACACACACACAAACCACAGTGACAAAATATGTTATAGAAACCAGAAAAAATGACATTCCACGGTTTTATCATTTATAAAATATATAAAAAAAATTATATTTTCTTCCCAAAGTTAGAATTCAGTGCCAAAACATTTTCCAAGACAATTATCTCCTTCAAAATGTGTTTCAAGTTTTGATGGTAAGGAAGAACCAACATATTTTTAGTTGAATAAGGTTGGTTGTCCCTTTTTGGATTGTAAAAAGTATTTAAGGCAACTTTAAACGTTTTATCAATTAAGTTTCTTGGGTATTTTAGATCATTAGCTATTTCATAAATTTTTGAGATTTCTTCAACTCTGGACTAAAATTCGTAAAGTTCTCAAAAACACTGATGAGAATCTTTTACAACGAGATTGCTAGCTCAATCCTTCCTAATAGACCTAAGTGATATAGATATATTGATATTTTGTGTCTTATGCCTAAAAATAGAGATATAAACCATTTCCTTGTTAAATTAAATAGCTTAGCCCATTCTATAAACTTTACTGTTGACTTCGAAGGAAATAACATATCGCATTTCCTAAATGTTTTAATTATTAAGCTAACAGTGATTTTAAATCTTAAATTTACAGAAAACCTACAAATAACTGTTCCTATGTCCACTATTATTCTTCACATCAAGATAGAGTCAAACTGTCTGTTTTCTCATCAATGTTTTTGAGAGCTTTGAGAATTTGTAGTCCTGAGTTTATAGATGAGGAAATATCCAAAATTTATGAAATAAGTAATGATTTAAAATACCCAAGAAACGTAATTGATAAATCTTTTAAAGTTGCTAGAAATACTTTTTACAATCCAAAAAGGGACAACCAGCCTTATTCAACTAAAAATATGTTGGTTCTCCCTTACCATCAAAACTTGGTTGATATGCCTTCTGTTCTTAAGACTTTTAATGTTAAAGTTGTATTCAAAAATCTTGATACAGTAAAAAAACTTTTGATAAAGAATTCCCCCCAAAATGCTGATGGACGTGTCTATAAGATTCCTTGTAAAATTTGCGATAAAGTTTATTACGGTCAAACTGGTAAAAATCTCGAACTAAGATTAAAACAACATAAATATAGCATTAGAACTGGACAAGATTCCAATGCTCTATTTATTCATGTAAGAGATTTTAACCATCCAATTGATTTTCAAAAAGTTGAGAAAGTTGTATCAAGCAAGTCCATGGTCGACAGGAATATAATTGAATCTTGTTTCATAAAAACTAGTTTTGAAAATAATTAAATACTGAAGAACTGAGACACTTATGCGACATATGGGAATCTTTATTGAGGAAACGTTTCGCCACACAGTGGCTTCATCAGTCCAATACAAAGCAGAAAGGTTTTCAAAACCATTAATCACAACTGTCAGACACTGCAGCATCATGGGATCTTGATACAAAGAATTCTTCAACACTTGTTCAACCTTTGGACGAAGACCACTTCGACTAACCATACCCCCGGCCGGGATTGAACCCGCGGTCATAGAGTCTCAAAACTCCAGCCCGTCGCGTTAGCCACTAGACCAGCTAGCCACAATAAGATTCATCCAACTAGGTATATTTCTACACCATAGGATGGTACCACTATGACCCCGCCTCCTCCTGCTTCACCTCACCTGACTACTTCGATTAGTGGATGGTACCACTATGACCCCGCCTCCTCCTGCTTCACTTCACCTGACTACTTCGACTAGTGGATGGTACCACTATGACCCTGCCTCCTCCTGCTTCACCTCACCTGACTACTTCGACTAGTGGATGGTACCACTATGACCCCGCCTCCTCCTGCTTCACCTCACCTGACTACTTCGACTAGTGGATGGTACCACTATGACCCCGCCTCCTCCTGCTTCACCTCACCTGACTACTTCGACTAGTGGATGGTACCACTATGACCCCGCCTCCTCCTGCTTCACCTCACCTGACTACTTCGATTAGTGGATGGTACCACTATGACCCCGCCTCCTCCTGCTTCACTTCACCTGACTACTTCGACTAGTGGATGGTACCACTATGACCCTGCCTCCTCCTGCTTCACCTCACCTGACTACTTCGACTAGTGGATGGTACCACTATGACCCCGCCTCCTCCTGCTTCACCTCACCTGACTACTTCGACTAGTGGATGGTACCACTATGACCCCGCCTCCTCCTGCTTCACCTCACCTGACTACTTCGACTAGTGGATGGTACCACTATGACCCGGCCTCCTCCTGCTTCACGTCACCTGACTACAGTGCATAAGCCACGTCTGCGGCCCTATGCTGTACTTTCTACAAGATTGATGGACTGAACACATCGACTCCAGGCTGAGGGACTGATTACCTCAAATTCCCCCTCTCCTTATACCTTTCTGCTTTGTATTGGACTGATGAAGCCACTGTGTGGCGAAACGTTTCTTCAATAAAGATTCCCATATGTTGCATAAGTGTCTCAATTCTTCATCTTGTCGGTTTTCAAAACCATTCAACACATATGAATATTGCTTTTGGTTTACATAAATTGGATTCATTTATAATTAATAAAATTTGGGAAGAATTTAATGATACATTAGACAAATAAAAACCTTAATGTTTTGGTAATAAGTTGTATTTCACAGAGTCGGGCGTTGTGACGTGACTGTGAGGTGTAGTCTTGTTGTTGTGACGTGACTGTGAGGTGTAGTCTTGTTGTTGTGACGTGACTGTGAGGTGTAGTCTTGTTGTTGTGACGTGACTGTGAGGTGTAGTCTTGTTGTTGTGACGTGACTGTGAGGTGTAGTCTTGTTGTTGTGACGTGACTGTGAGGTGTAGTCTTGTTGTTGTGACGTAACTGTGAGGTATAGTCTTGTTGTTGTGACGTGACTGTGAGGTGTAGTCTTGTTGTTGTGACGTGACTGTGAGGTGTAGTCTTGTTGTTGTGACGTGACTGTGAGGTGTAGTCTTGTTGTGACGTGACTGTGAGGTGTAGTCTTGTTGTGACGTGACTGTGAGGTGTAGTCTTGTTGTTGTGACGTGACTGTGAGGTGTAGTCTTGTTGTGACGTGACTGTGAGGTGTAGTCTTGTTGTTGTGACGTGACTGTGAGGTGTAGTCTTGTTGTTGTGACGTGACTGTGAGGTATAGTCTTGTTGTTGTGACGTGACTGTGAGGTGTAGTCTTGTTGTTGTGACGTAACTGTGAGGTATAGTCTTGTTGTTGTGACGTGACTGTGAGGTATAGTCTTGTTGTTGTGACGTGACTGTGAGGTATAGTCTTGTTGTTGTGACGTGACTGTGAGGTGTAGTCTTGCCCTCATATGCCTTTCTGTTTATGTTTTATTTTTATAGTAATTCCTTGATAATGTAAGAAGTCACGAAAGCACTTGGAATTTCACTATTTTTTTAGAGTGGTTGTTCTGCGTATTGTGATATCAGTTGTTTACTGCGACCTTATTGCATATAAATAATACTGCAACTAACCGGGGATCGAACCCCCGATATTTTAGCACACCTCCAGAGAGGCCAGCCAACATTCCGAGTCGCCTTAATCAAATTAAGAACCTAAGAAAGGAAGAACACTGCAGTAGGCCTGCTGGCCCATACTAGGCAGGTCCTTCACAAATCCAACCCACTAACAGAATAAACGCTACCCAAGCAATAAGCGTTGATAATTCTATTAACTTACGTGCAAGTCCCACTTGGCCATCAATGCTTCAAGCATCAGGTGCCCAGTACCACTGGGCATCCAAGCCTCCTCAAACATACTCAATTATACTCATTAGCTACAACTCTGCTGCTATCTACTTAACAGTGCCTCCTTGTTGGTGTTCCTGACAGCTACACTTAAATTTGCCAGTCTCGCGTTTGCTGCCGCCGTTATCTGGTTGTACCTCAGGCGAAATGCTGCGAACTATACTTAACCCGAGGTCAGCAGCCTGTGTTCCCCAAGCCTGCATGTTCAGTCTGGTTTTCATCAATTTATGATATTAATATTACTAATAATAATCTTTATTTCAACTAGTACATGTACAAGGTATACAAGTACATGTACAAGGTATACAAGTACATGTACAAGGTATACAAGTACATGTACAAGGTATACCAGTACATGTACAAGGTATACAAGTACATGTACAAGGTATACAAGTACATGTACAAGGTATACAAGTACATGTACAAGGTATACAGATCATAGCTGACATCAATGACATATTACTATATTGAAAGTCGCTTGTTATGCTGAGCATTTCCTGCAAATTAGGTCAGTTTTGTCCCAGGATGTGACCCACACCAGTCCACTAACACCCAGGATGTGACCCACACCAGTCCAGTAACACCCAGGATGTGACCCACACCAGTCCACTAACATCCAGGATGTGACTCACACCAGTCCACTAACACCCAGGATGTGACCCACACCAGTCCACTAACACCCAGGATGTGACCCACACCAGTCCACTAACATCCAGGATGTGACTCACACCAGTCCACTAACACCCAGGATGTGACCCACACCAGTCCACTAACATCCAGGATGTGACCCACAGCAGTCCACTAACATCCAGGATGTGACCCACACCAGTCCACTAACATCCAGGATGTGACCCACACCAGTCCACTAACATCCAGGATGTGACCCACACCAGTCCACTAACACCCAGGATGCCACCCACACCAGTCCACTAATACCCAGGATGCCACCCACACCAGTCCACTAACATCCAGGATGTGACCCACACTAGTCCACTAACACCCAGGATGCGACCCACACTAGTCCACTAACACTCAGGATGTTACCCACACCAGTCCACAAACACCCAGGTACCCATTTACTGCTAGGTGAATAGGGACAGCAGATGTCTTAAGAAAACACGTTCAAATGTCTTCACCCTACTGGGGATCGAACCACGGACCCCAGTGAGTGAGACGAGTGTGCCACCAATCGAGCTACAGGACACCATTTGCTAGGGTTAAAATCCAGTATTCATTTGTCAGACCAATCCTGCAGCCTGTCCAGATACATTTTGTAGTCTCTCCTAGTCTGTTGCTGTTTGTATTCACATCAGTTTCACATCTTCAAACAACCACACTTCTAACTCGTTTTCCGCTGTCATGTCGTTCACAAATCTTAAAAGAACAGTGCTGGTCCAAGTACTGACCCTGGTGGAACCTCACTAATGTGTGCATTTGTTGTGGCAGCTTGTTTACTTACCAATATGTGGTTGCAGGGGTGGAGTCACAGCTCCTGGCCCAGCCTCTTCGTTAGTTGCTACTAGATCCACCTTCTCCTGGTTTCAAGAGCCTTATCGTACCTCTTATTAAAGCTATGTACGGATCTCGACTCCACTACTTCACTCTCTAGATTGTTCCACTTCTTGGCAACTCCGAGGCTGAAGAAATACTTACAAACATCCCGATGGCTCATCTGAGTTTTCAGCTTCCAGTTGTGCTCTCTTCTTCCTATTTCCCATCTCTTGAAACATTGTCCCTGTCAATTCCTCTCAGTATTTTGTACATCGTTATCATATTATCCCCAGTCCTCCTCTCCTCCAGTGTCATCAGGTTGAGTTCCCTTAACCTCCCCTCATATGACATACCCTTTAGCTCCAGGACTAGTCTTGTGCAAGGTATAAAATACCGACAATATGAAAGTTAAGTCACATGTGCAACATCTGGATATCTTTATTGTACACGTTTCGCCATCCAGTGACTTTATCAATACAAATTCTAGGACATAATTGGAAGACATTAGAACTATATACACAAGATGAGGTAATCAGTCCCTCAGCCTTGGAGTTAGTGTTCACAGCATCGTGGTGGAGGAGAATCTGGAGCAAAGGCATAGTCCTACTGTCTGCCAATTATGTCCTAGAATTTGTATTTATAAAGCCACTGGATGGCGAAACGTCTACAATAAAGATATCCAGATGTTGCACATGTGTCTTAACTTTCAGGACTATTCTTGTTGCAAACCTCTGTACTATCTCCAATTTCTTGACGTGCTTGACTATGTGTGGGTTCCGTACTGGTGCTGCATGCCCCAATATGGGCCAGATGTACATAGTGTACAGTGTTTTGAATGACTCCTTAGACGTTTTGCTTCAGCAATCATTTGGTTGATGTGCTCCCCAGGTTTGCAGCCTCTGCCCTCAGAGCCTGTACTCCGTTCGCGGTCTTCTTTATCCTCTCAAAACCTCATAACTTGTATTTGGTAGGGTTAAACTACAGAAGCCATTTATCAGGCAAGGCCTGTAGTCTGTCCTCGTCCGCCAATATTCTTATTAATTTCACGATTTCCGTGAACAGGAATACCTCTGACTATCCCTACTTTCATGTCATTCAAGTATGCAAGAAACAGCACCAGCCCTTTCCGATATTTCATCATGGACTATCACTCGTTTTCGTCCTGTAAGGTATTCCCTGAGCCACTGCAGTGCCTAACCTGTTATTCCTGCCTGCTCCTCTAGTTTTCATGCCAGTCTCTTCTAAGGTACTGTGTCGAAAGCTTTCTTACAGTCCAAGAAAATGCCGTCTATCCCCCTTCCTCTCTCTCTCTCTCGGAGAGAGAGGAAGGGATCTGTAGATGGCAGTAGACCAGTAGAGCTCCAGTAGGTTTGTGACACAGAATTTTCCATTCCTGAAACCGTGCTGGATATGTATGAACTCACTCCTTTCTAGGTACTCCACCAGTCTTCTGATAATCCCCATAACTTGACATACTATACATGACAGTGACACTTCTTTAGTTTATCGCTACCTGTCTGTCTCTTTTCTTAAAAAATGGACTACATCTGCTGATTCCACAAAGGCAGCTGCCCTGTTTAGACAGACTTGTTGAAGATTTTTGCTAGTAACACACACAGTGCGTCTGCTCCCTCTCTCAGTACCCACGGAGATATATCTGGTCCCACCGCCTTCGAGGTGTCTAACTCATATACCAGTTACTTCACTTCCCCCCCGGTTGTGTGCATTGTGTCCAACACTTGCTGGTGTACTCTAATGCCTCGGTTTGCTGGAATCCTTTCCGTGTCCTCTGAGAATACATCCCTAAATCTCAAACTGAGCTCTTCACAGACTGTCTGGTTATTTCTTGTGAACTCCTCTTCTTCTTCAGCCTGATGACCTGGTCCCTGACTGCTGTTTTCCTGGAGGCTACCTGGAGGGCATTCCGGGGATCAACGCCCCCGCGGCCCGGTCCACGACCAGGCCTCCCGGTGGATCAGGGCCTGATGAACGAGGCTGTTGCTGCTGGCCGCACGCAATTCAACGTACGAACCACAGCCCGGCTGATCCGGCACCGTCTTTAGGTATATGTCCAGCTCCCTCTTGAAGACAACCAGGGGTCTTCCCGTAATGCCCCTTATTGCTGGTGGGAGGCTGTTGAACAGTCTTGGGCCCCGGACACTTATTGTGTTTTCTCTTAGTGTACCAGTGACACCCCTACTTTTCACTGGGGGTATGTTGCAACACCTGCCAAGTCTTTTGCTTTCGTATGGAGTGATTGCTGTGTGCATATTAGGGACCAGTCCCTCCAGGATCTTCCAGGTGTAGATTATGATGTATCTCTCTCGCCTGCTCTCTAGTGAGTACAAGTCAAGTGCTTCCAAGAGTTCCCAGTAGTTAAGGTGTTTGATGGAAGGTGTTTGATGTGTAGTAAAGGTTCTCTGTACATTCTCTAGCTCTGCAATTTCACCTGCCTTAAATGGGGATGTTAATGTACATCAGTATTCCAGCCTAAAAAGAATAAGTGATTTTAAAAGGATCATCATTGGCTTAGCATCTCTTGTCTTGAATGTTCTCATTATCCATCCTATCAGTTTCCTAGCAGATGTGATAGTGGCATTGTTGTGGTCCTTGAAGGTGAGATCCTCAGACATTATCACACCCAGGTCCTTCACATTACTTTTCCGCTCTATTGTGTGGTTACAGTTTGTAGTATACTCAGTCCTAGTTATTATTTCCTCCAGTTTTCCATAACGGAGTAGTTGGAATTTGTCCTCATTGAACATCATATTGTTCTCTGTTGCCCATTGGAAAACTTGGTTTATATCTTCTTGGAGCTTTGCCGTGTCCTGATGTGGTTATATAACAACTTTTGGTGAGATTTGACTGTCATTGCTATGTCATTCTTAAACTGGTGTTCAGCTTCTTTTCTCAACCATACATACTTGTTACTGGCTCTTAGGTGGTAACTCCGAGTTTTCCTGAGTTCTTGCCTTCTATAATTTTCCGTACTCTAGCACATCTGGCTTTGGCTTCTCTATATCTCTGGGTAAATCACGGGTTCACTCTGGTTTTCCCATTTCTTAAGAACATAAGAACATAAAAAGGGAGGAACACTGCAGCAGGCCTGTTGGCCCATACTAGGCAGGTCCTTTACAACTGCTTCTAGAGCTACTGGTACTAACTCCGCCTCCCTGCACTCTGGCCGCATGTATGTACTCACCTAATTGTGGTTGCAGAAGTCGATTCGTAGCTCTTGGCCCCTTGTGTGTGTGTGTGTGTGTGTGTGTGTGTGTGTGCCGATGATACCAAAAGCAGAAGAACACAGAACAAAAACATCGTTGCCAACAGCCACACAGAGGCGTTGTAAACAACTTGTCTCGTAAATCATGCTAACTGTTTACAGGTGTAAACAGCACAACAGCAACGAAGACGCACTTTGACTTTATTTAACTTATACTGTCATATATTACAACGAACATACCACATATGACAGACCAACTATGACAGATAATATACAACACCATCTGTGCCACAACACATATGACATACAGCACAACACCTCAGATAGACGATATACAACAGACCACCTCAGATAGACGATATACAACAAACCACCTCAGATAGACGATATACAACAGACCACCTCAGATAGACGATATACAACAAACCACCTCAGATAGATGATATACAACAGACCACCTCAGATAGACGATATACAACAGACCACCTCAGATAGACGATATACAACAGACCACCTCAGATAGACGATATAAAAAGTAGAAAGAAGGAACACTGCAACAAACCTACTGACCCATGCGGAGCAGGTCCATGTCCCCCCCCCCGGATTAACCCAATGACCCACCCAGTCTGGTCACCTCCACTCAAGGAAGGAGCACGGCACCAGACCCAACAGCACAAGCTAGTCAGGTCCAACTCACACCCAACCACACCCACTCATGTATTTATCTAACCTATTTTTAAAACTACACAACGTTTTAGCCTCTATAACTGTACTCGGGAGTTTGTTCCACTCATCCACAACTCTATTACCAAACCAGTACTTTCCTATATCCTTCCTGAATCTGAATTTTTCCAACTTAAAACCATTGCTGCGAGTCCTGTCTAGGCTAGATATTTTCAGCACACTATTTACATCCCCTTTATTTATTCCTGTCTTCCATTTATACACCTCAATCATATCGTCCCTAATTCTACGTCTTTCTAGAGAGTGCAGATTCAGGGCCCTTAGTCTATCCTCATAGGGAAGGTTTCTGATACATGGGATCAACTTTGTCATCCTCCTTTGTACATTTTCCAGAGAATTTATATCCATTCTGTAATACGGTGACCAAAACTGTGCAGCATAATCTAAATGAGGCCTAACCAAGGATGTATAGAGTTGAAGAACAACCTGAGGACTCCTATTATTTATGCTTCTTGATATGAAGCCAAGGATTCTATTAGCTTTATTGCGAACACTTATGCACTGTTGTCTTGGTTTCAGATTACTGCTAACCAGAACTCCTAAATCTTTTTCGCAATCCGTAATATTAAGATCTACATTATTTAGTTTATATGTGGCATGGTTATTGTCCTGTCCAACATTTAGAACTTTGCATTTGTCTATATTAAACTGCATCTGCCACTTCTCCGACCATTGCATCAGTCTATTCAAATCATCCTGGAGTGCTCTAGTGTCCTCATTAGAATGAATTGGACGACCTATTTTGGTGTCATCGGCAAACTTGCTGATGTCGCTCTTTGTGCCCTCATCTATGTCGTTTATGTAGATTGTGAACAACAAGGGGCCCAACACTGACCCCTGTGGAACACCGCTCGTGACGCTTCCCCACTCTGATTTCTCCCCATTTATGCAAACTCTCTGCTGCCTATTTGTCAGCCATGCTTCTACCCAGGAAAAAATGTCTCTTATTCCGTATGCCTTAAGTTTCCTCAATAGCCTCTGGTGTGGAACTCTATCGAAAGTCTTACTGAAGTCCATATACACAATATCATATTCATTACCATGATCTACCTCCTCAAACACCTTAGTGAAAAAAGTTAGTAAATTCGTAAGACAGGAACGCCCCTTTGTAGAACCGTGTTGAGAATCATTAATCAATCTGTGCCTGTCAAGATGGCTACGAATTGCTTCGGCAATTATTGATTCCATAAATTTTCCCACTATGGAGGTTAGGCTTATTGGTCAGATAGACGATATACAACAGACTACCTCTAACTTGTTATCTTAGCTCTGGTTATCTAGTGTTATCTTAGCCCTGGTTATCTAGTTATTTTGGCACTGGTTATCTTGTTATTTTAGCCCTGGTTATCTTGTGTTATCTTAGTCCTGGTTATCTTGTTATTTTAGCCCTGGTTATCTTGTGTTATCTTAGCCCTGGTTATCTTGTGTTATCTTAGCCCTGGTTATCTTATCTTAGCCCTGGTTATCTTGTGTTATCTTAGTCCTGGTTATCTTGTGTTATCTTAGCCCTGGTTATCTTGTGTTATCTTAGCCCTGGTTATCTTATCTTAGCCCTGGTTATCTTGTGTTATCTTAGTCCTGGTTATCTTGTGTTATCTTAGCCCTGGTTATCTTGTGTTATCTTAGCCCTGGTTATCTTATCTTAGCCCTGGTTATCTTGTGTTATCTTAGCCCTGGTTATCTTGTGTTATCTTAGCCCTGGTTATCTTATCTTAGCCCTGGTTATCTTGTGTTATCTTAGTCCTGGTTATCTTGTGTTATCTTAGTCCTGGTTATCTTATCTTAGCCCTGGTTATCTTGTGTTATCTTAGTCCTGGTTATCTTATCTTATCCCTGGTTATCTTGTGTTATCTTAGTCCTGGTTATCTTATCTTAGCCCTGGTTATCTTGTGTTATCTTAGTCCTGGTTATCTTATCTTAGCCCTGGTTATCTTGTGTTATCTTAACCCTAGTTATCTTGTGTTATCTTAACCCTGGTTATCTTGTGTTATCTTGGCCCTGGTTATCTTGTTATTTTAGCCCTGGTTATCTTGTGTTATCTTGACCCTGGTTATCTTGTGTTATCTTAGCTCTGGTTATCTTGTGTTATCTTAGCCCTGGTTATCTTATCTTAGCCCTGGTTATCTTGTGTTATCTTAGTCCTGGTTATCTTGTGTTATCTTAGTCCTGGTTATCTTATCTTAGCCCTGGTTATCTTATGTTATCTTAACCCTAGTTATCTTGTGTTATCTTAGCCCTGGTTATCTTATCTTAGCCCTGGTTATCTTGTGTTATCTTAGTCCTGGTTATCTTATCTTAGCCCTGGTTATCTTGTGTTATCTTAACCCTAGTTATCTTGTGTTATCTTAACCCTGGTTATCTTGTGTTATCTTGGCCCTGGTTATCTTGTTATTTTAGCCCTGGTTATCTTGTGTTATCTTGGTCCTGGTTATCTTGTGTTATCTTAGCCCTGGTTATCTTGTGTTATCTTAGCCCTGGTTATCTTATCTTAGCCATGGTTATCTTGTGTTATCTTAGTCCTGGTTATCTTATCTTAGCCCTGGTTATCTTGTTATCTTAGCCATGGTTATCTTGTGTTATCTTAGCCCTGGTTATCTTGTGTTATCTTAGTCCTGGTTATCTTATCTTAGCCCTGGTTATCTTGTTATCTTAGTCCTGGTTATCTTATCTTAGCCCTGGTTATCTTGTGTTCTCTTAGCCCTGGTTATCTTGTGTTATCTTAGCCCTGGTTATCTTGTTATCTTAGTCCTGGTTATCTTATCTTAGCCCTGGTTATCTTGTGTTCTCTTAGCCCTGGTTATCTTGTGTTATATTGGCCCTGGTTATCTTGTGTTATCTTAGCCCTGGTTATCTTGTGTTATTTTGTCCCTGGTTATCTTGTGTTATCTTAGCCCTGGTTATCTTGTGTCATTTTGGCACTGGTTATCTTGTGCTATCTTAGGCTTGGTTACCTTGTGTTAACTTAGACTTGGTTATCTTGTGAGTACACACACGCTACTAGTGGACCTAGTAGCGACCAGTGTATAGGCGGGGCCAGGAGCTGTGAATCGACCCCTGGAACCACATATAGATGAGTACACACACGCTACTAGTGGACCCAGTAGCGACCAGTGTATAGGCGGGGCCAGGAGCTGTGAATCGACCCCTGGAACCACATATAGATGAGTACACACACGCTACTAGTGGACCCAGTAGCGACCAGTGTATAGGCGGGGCCAGGAGCTGTGAATCGACCCCTGGAACCACATATAGATGAGTACACACACGCTACTAGTGGACCCAGTAGCGACCAGTGTATAGGCGGGGCCAGGAGCTGTGAATCGACCCCTGGAACCACATATAGATGAGTACACATACGCTACTAGTGGACCCAGTAGCGACCAATGTATAGGCGGGGCCAGGAGCTGTGAATCGACCCCTGGAACCACATATAGATGAGTACACACACGCTACTAGTGGACCCAGTAGCGACCAATGTATAGGCGGGGCCAGGAGCTGTGAATCGACCCCTGGAACCACATATAGATGAGTACACACACGCTACTAGTGGACCCAGTAGCGACCAGTGTATAGGCGGGGCCAGGAGCTGTGAATCGACCCCTGGAACCACATATAGATGAGTACACACACGCTACTAGTGGACCCAGTAGCGACCAGTGTATAGGCGGGGCCAGGAGCTGTGAATCGACCCCTGGAACCACATATAGATGAGTACACATACGCTACTAGTGGACCCAGTAGCGACCAATGTATAGGCGGGGCCAGGAGCTGTGAATCGACCCCTGGAACCACATATAGATGAGTACACACACGCTACTAGTGGACCCAGTAGCGACCAATGTATAGGCGGGGCCAGGAGCTGTGAATCGACCCCTGGAACCACATATAGATGAGTACACACACGCTACTAGTGGACCCAGTAGCGACCAATGTATAGGCGGGGCCAGGAGCTGTGAATCGACCCCCGGAACCAAATGAGTACGCACACACAATAGAATTTTTTTCTAGTAATGAGAAAGCTACCCAGAGAGAGAGATCTATGATCTCTCTAGGAATCCTGCAAGAAAAAAAACACGGACTGTTACTAGTGCTGTGAGTCTAGTGCCCGCCCTGGTGCCTCTCTGTCTGAACCATAGTGCCACTCTCACAAATTATGGGTGTGAGACACTGCTTCCAGCATATTTACAGGCACAAGCACTCAGGCAAGAGTTTATGCTTGCATTCTCTCACTGAGGCAGGGCCAGCAGCTGCGACTCGACCCCTGAAAACTTAAATCGGTGAATGCATAAAGTGATGGAGGGAAACAATGCACAGATTCAAGAGTAGATATAACAAGGCCAGAAATCAGTGATGCCTCTCAAACTGGTCATGGAGGATAGGCCTGGAGCACAGTCTCGACCCCCAGCAAATACAACTCAGCGAGTACACACACACACACACACAACAAGAACAACAACACACAATCTGGAGAGTGAAGTATAGGCACGATCCATACATTGCTTTAAGATGAGGTACGATAAGGCTCTTGGATCAGGGAGAGAGAGTGGATAAAAGTAGCGATTAGCGAATCAACCCCTGCAACCACAAATAAGCGAGTACAAATAGGGGAGTACGTACGTACGTACGTACACACACACACACACACACACACACACACACACACACACACACACACACACACACACACACACACACACACACAAAGAGAATACCGGAAACTAAGTAGAGATTCAGAAAGGACAATGTTGTAAATACTCGTATAACTTAAGGAGGAAGACCCAAGGACCAGGGGGTGAGCATAGTACCGAGCACATTACCTGAGACTCACATCAATCAAATAACCTGTGGAGCAGATGCTCATCTGGCAAATCAGGAACCAACAGTCATCCACGACCCTATATACGACATATATCAGGCTATCTTCGAGCACGCAGCACCAGCATGGAACCCACACCTCAAAGCATGCCAAGAAACTGGAGAAAGTGAAGAGGTTTGCAACGAAACAAGGCTCAGAATTAAGGTGAGTCATGTGAGGCTATGGTTCAGTGAATTATGTTAAATATTTACCTTATTATACTAAGTAATAAACATTATATTAAGGATAAACATACGATTAATGATAAACAACTGGTACTCGAACCAGTTGTTTATCTCTGTCAACATATTTTTGCTTGTATTTCACCGTACAATAAAAGTTGTGGAAGTTAGGTTACCGTGAATTCTTCATCCAGGAAGGTGGCCCGGTGGCCTGGTGGCTAAAGCTCCCGCTTCACACACGGAGGGCCCGGGTTCGATTCCCGGCGGGTGGAAATTCCGACATGGTTTCCTTACACCTATTGTCCTGTTCACCTAGCAGCAAATAGGTACCTGGGTGTTAGTCGACTGGTGTGGGTCGCATCCTGGGTGTTAGTCGACTGGTGTGGGTCGCATCCTGGGTGTTAGTCGACTGGTGTGGGTCGCATCCTGGGTGTTAGTCGACTGGTGTGGGTCGCATCCTGGGTGTTAGTCGACTGGTGTGGGTCGCATCCTGGGTGTTAGTCGACTGGTGTGGGTCGCATCCTGGGGGACAAGATTAAGGACCACAATGGAAATAAGTTAGACAGTCCTCGATGACGCACTGACTTTCTTGGGTTATCCTGGGTGGCTAACCCTCCGGGGTTAAAAATCCGAACGAAATCTCTCTCTCTCTCTCTCACGAAGCTCACCATAACTTTTATCAACTCCACCGACTCAAAAAAGTAACACAGAACAGAAATTATCATCATCTTCCACAGTTATATACAAGATCAACAATTTTCTCGAATATTAGTAAGTACAGTGACTGCACTCTGAGGGAGTGCTGGAGGTGGTAAGTATAGTGACTGTACTCTGAGGGAGTGCTGGAGGTGGTAAGTATAGTGACTGTACTCTGAGGGAGTGCTGGAGGTGGTAAGTACAGTGACTGCACTCTGAGGGAGTGCTGGAGGTGGTAAGTATAGTGACTGTACTCTGAAGGAGTGCTGGAGGTGGTAAGTACAGTGACTGTACTCTGAGGGAGTGCTGGAGGTGGTAAGTACAGTGACTGTACTCTGAGGGAGTGCTGGAGGTGGTAAGTATAGTGACTGTACTCTGAAGGAGTGCTGGAGGTGGTAAGTACAGTGACTGCACTCTGAGGGAGTGCTGGAGGTGGTAAGTATAGTGACTGTACTCTGAAGGAGTGCTGGAGGTGGTAAGTACAGTGACTGCACTCTGAGGGAGTGCTGGAGGTGGTAAGTATAGTGACTGTACTCTGAAGGAGTGCTGGAGGTGGTAAGTACAGTGACTGTACTCTGAGGGAGTGCTGGAGGTGGTAAGTACAGTGACTGTACTCTGAGGGAGTGCTGGAGGTGGTAAGTACAGTGACTGTACTCTGAGGGAGTGCTGGAGGTGGTAAGTACAGTGACTGTACTCTGAGGGAGTGCTGGAGGTGGTAAGTACAGTGACTGTACTCTGAGGGAGTGCTGGAGGTGGTAAGTACAGTGACTGCACTCTGAGGGAGTGCTGGAGGTGGTAAGTACAGTGACTGCACTCTGAGGGAGTGCTGGAGGTGGTAAGTACAGTGACTGCACTCTGAGGGAGTGCTGGAGGTGGTAAGTACAGTGACTGTACTCTGAGGGAGTGCTGGAGGTGGTAAGTACAGTGACTGTACTCTGAGGGAGTGCTGGAGGTGGTAAGTACAGTGACTGTACTCTGAAGGAGTGCTGGAGGTGGTAAGTACAGTGACTACTCTGAAGGAGTGCTGGAGGTGGTAAGTACAGTGACTGTACTCTGAAGGAGTGCTGGAGGTGGTAAGTACAGTGACTGTACTCTGAAGGAGTGCTGGAGGTGGTAAGTACAGTGACTACTCTGAAGGAGTGCTGGAGGTGGTAAGTACAGTGACTGTACTCTGAAGGAGTGCTGGAGGTGGTAAGTACAGTGACTGTACTCTGAAGGAGTGCTGGAGGTGGTAAGTACAGTGACTGTACTCTGAAGGAGTGCTGGAGGTGGTAAGTACAGTGACTGTACTCTGAAGGAGTGCTGGAGGTGGTAAGTACAGTGACTGTACTCTGAAGGAGTGCTGGAGGTGGTAAGTACAGTGACTGTACTCTGAAGGAGTGCTGGAGGTGGTAAGTACAGTGACTGTACTCTGAAGGAGTGCTGGAGGTGGTAAGTACAGTGACTGTACTCTGAAGGAGTGCTGGAGGTGGTAAGTACAGTGACTGTACTCTGAAGGAGTGCTGGAGGTGGTAAGTACAGTGACTGTACTCGGAAGGAGTGCTGGAGGTGGTAAGTACAGTGACTGTACTCTGAAGGAGTGCTGGAGGTGGTAAGTACAGTGACTGTACTCTGAAGGAGTGCTGGAGGTGGTAAGTACAGTGACTGTACTCTGAAGGAGTGCTGGAGGTGGTAAGTACAGTGACTGTACTCTGAAGGAGTGCTGGAGGTGGTAAGTACAGTGACTGTACTCTGAAGGAGTGCTGGAGGTGGTAAGTACAGTGACTGTACTCTGAAGGAGTGCTGGAGGTGGTAAGTACAGTGACTGTACTCTGAAGG
This sequence comes from Cherax quadricarinatus, assembly GCF_038502225.1. NCBI lineage: Eukaryota > Metazoa > Arthropoda > Malacostraca > Decapoda > Parastacidae > Cherax > Cherax quadricarinatus. The sequence goes on from NC_091391.1 coordinate 3,843,628, forward strand.
AGTGCTGGAGGTGGTAAGTACAGTGACTGTACTCTGAAGGAGTGCTGGAGGTGGTAAGTACAGTGACTGCACTCTGAAGGAGTGCTGGAGGTGGTAAGTACAGTGACTGTACTCTGAAGGAGTGCTGGAGGTGGTAAGTACAGTGACTGTACTCTGAAGGAGTGCTGGAGGTGGTAAGTACAGTGACTGTACTCTGAAGGAGTGCTGGAGGTGGTAAGTACAGCTATACGCTATACGCTATACATGCTATATATATTTGTATAGAGAAGAGACGAATTATCTTCATATATAAAATACCATAACCAGCGTATAGCTCGATTGATACGCACTCACCTCACACACTGAGGTCCGTGGCTCGATCTCCGGTACGGGTGGTAACGTTAGGATGTTTTCCCTGAGACACCTGCTGCCCCTGTTCACCTTAGCAGTAAATAGGTACCTGGGTGTTAGTGGACTGGTGTGGGTGGCATCCTGTGGGGATAAAATTAACCTAAGTTGCGGGAAATGCTCTACAATATAGGGACTTTCTATATAATATGTCACTGGTGCCAGCTAATGTCTAAGTTTTATCATATATTAATAGAAATAATAATAACTGCTACTATTATTTTTAAGGTTCCTCTTCGGGAATGCCTAATTAATGGCCTAGTTCAGTTGGCACTGGCTCCTGTGGCACGTTATCTGGTAAGTCGTTTCTGTAACAAGATAACCACGTGTAAGTTGGACCCGACACCGCCTCTTTAGTTAGCCCGTTAACACAAGGAAAAATTAGTGAATACCCTTAATTAGGTTTAACAAGCACCCTGGAAGATTTATGACATTATCTTCCCTTTCCCGAAACAGTGACCTTTCTTGCAACCGATGTCTGGATAGTTGAACATGGCATGTGCAACACTGGGATATCTCTATTGCAGGCAATAGAGATACCCAAGTGTTGCACATGTCTTGTCTACTTATCCGTACTGTAGTCCACTAACGTGATGAGG